>NW_024082090.1:34142-338433 GCF_003009895.1 Hyaena hyaena | reverse complement strand
AAATAAATAAATAAATAAATAAATAAAATGTGTTTTTGCAATTAGCAGGATATTTAAAACTCACAATATTCCTTTTAAGATTATATTAGATTCATAAGTGGAATTTAAGAAACAAGGCAAATGAGCATAGGGAAAAAGAGAGTGGCAAGCCAAGAAATAGACCCTTAACTATAGAGAACAAACTCTTGTTTACCAGAGGGAAGGGGGGAAGGGTTAGATGAATGATGGGAATTAAGATGTGCATTTGTCATGACACCAGGTGTTATAAAAAAAAAAACATAGTGACACTAAATTGTACACCTGAAACTAATATTACAAAGTATGTTAACTAACAAGAATTTAAATAGTTTTACATAAAAACTTTAAAAAAGAGAGTAAGAGGGGCACCTGGGTGGCTCAGTCAGTTAAGAGTTTGATTCGGCTCAAGTGATGAATTCATAGTTCAGAAATTCGAGCTACTCATTGGGCTCTGTGTGGAAAGCTCAAAGCCTGGAGCCTGCTTGGGATTTTGTGTTTCCCTCTCTCTCTCTCTTCGCCTCCTAAGCTTCTGCTCTGCCTCTTTCCCTCAAAAGTAAATAAACATTAAAATGAGAGAGAGAGAGAGAGATATAACACAACATATAATAAGAATAAAAAGGATAAGACAGCAAAAATGCTTTGAAAAATCATGTAAATGAATATTTAGAAAATATTTTTCTTAATATTTTTTATTTATTTCTGAGAGAGAGAGACAGCATGAACAGGGGAGGGTCAGAGATAGAAGGAGACACAGAATCTGGAACAGGTTCCAGGCTCTGAGCTAGCCGTCAGCACAGAGTCCAACGCGGGGCTTGAACGCACGAACTGTGAGATCATGACCTGAGCCGAAGTCAGACGCTTAACCGACTGAGCCACCCAGGTGCCCCTAGAAAATATTTTTATATATTTTTATAAATTTATTATTTGTTTCAGGAAGGTTTTCATGTAGCTATATTGGAATTTCTTTGTATGTTTTTGTTATATTTTATTCAAGTTGTTTTTTAGTTTTTTTCTAACAGCTGTAATATAAAGAGCTCCCTATTCTGTTTTATGTTGCCGTGTTTTATTTTGCTTCGTTCATTCATCTAATATATGTCCATCCATTAAATGTGGGAGATGAACAGAAGGTTCTGAAAAGTTTCCAGTCCTCATTTCAGAGCACTAGAAGGAAATTTCTCTGCTCACCATACTCCCATCAGTACTTAGACTCACTTAGTTTGGACCAGCATTCTGTCCCAGATTTCTCTGTCTGTAGCCTGACTAGAACCTGAGGCCAACTGAATCTCACATGTTTGCATAACTCTTGGTTATTTACCTCACTAGTGATTCAGGTTAGGAGTACAGATGATGGATAGAGAGGAATTAGTAATGGAGAGCCCTGGAGATGGATACAATCTGCCATCTACTACTATTGTCCACTATCTAGTAAATACTCCTGTTAGATTAATATTAAATAGTATTCATCATTTATGCTGATGTTATGGTATGTATATAGAATGAATTCTGTTCTTTACATTTGAACAGACCATGTACCTAAGAAAGTATTTAGGGGTGCCTGGAGAGCTCAGTCAGTTAAATGTTCCACTGACTCTTGATTTCAGCTCAGGTAATGATCTCACACTTTGTGAGATCGAGTGCCATGACAGTTTGGGGCCTTCTTGGGATTCTCTCTCTCCCTCTCTCTCTGTTCTTTCCCTGCTCCCACACGTGCAAACACACGCTCTTGCTCTCTTTCTCAAAATAAAGAAATAAAACATTAAAAAGGGTATTTAAAATTAGGATCAGTATAATTAAAAAATATTAAAAGCAGATATTACCCTCAAAAGACTGAATCCAAGAGTGATGGATATAAACATAAATAATCTTACAAGGTGAAGATGCCAAGAATGAACTAGAAATGAACTTTTGTAAGAGGTTCAAAAGGTCTCTTTTTTTTCCAAAAAATTTTTCAAATATTTATCTTATTTTTGAGAGACAGAGAGCATGAGCAGGATAGGGGCAGAGAGAGAGGGAGACACAGAATCTGAAACAGGCTTTAGGCTCTGAGCTAGCTGTCAGCACAGAGCCTGACTTGGGGCTCTAATTCACGATCTGTGAGATCATGACCTGAGCTGAAGTTAGACACTTAACCAACCAAGCCACCCAGGTGCCCCTCAAGACATCTCTTATTACATGCATATATATATGTAATTACAACTTCGGAGAAAGACTAGTTTTAAGTGGAAAGATGGTCTTCACTCTAGAACCTACATAAAAGGATGAGAGGGATGTCAATGTGTGTGGAGCATGAGCAGATGGAATGAAAGAGACTCACAATCCAAATAAATAGCTGTTCAATAGACAGAAAATTAGAAGGAAAATAAAAGATAAGTGTAAATAGTAAATAGCTCTATGAAGATAAATTTTAGGATATCTGCAGAAAAATGTCATTTGTAAAACTTTTAAATACCTGAAAGTCAATGGGATGCCTGGGTGGCTCAGTTGGTTAAGCATCTGACTCTTTATTTCGTCTCAGGTCATGATCTCACAGTTGATGAGCTCAAGCCCCGTATTGGGCTTTGCACTGACAGAACTCAGAGCCTGCTTAACATTCTCCCTCTCTTCTCTCTCTGCCTTTCATCCCACTCTCACTTGCATGTGTACTTTCTCTTGCTCTCTGTCTTTCTGTATCTTTCCTAAAATAGATACATTTTTTAAAACTTAAAAAAATACTTGAAAGTCAAATTTGGAAGTGAGCATTTACTGAACATCACATTTCAAACAGTTCACAAGGCTACTTACGTACACAAATTCAATTTATCCCTCACTCTAGCCAAAGATTACCAGTATTATTACTCCCATTTTGTTTGAAGAGTACACTGACATGTAAAGGGTCGAATTAAGTTCACTGAGGTCGGACTATGGCTACAAATCCAAGTAACAGCAAAGTCTGCCAGGCAATTTTAAGGAGTTAACTAGGTAAGAAAAAAAGTTAATTATAATCTTCACTTAAGAATGTATATGCTACCATGATATAATAAAAAACTAGATCTGTCTTATATCACCAGGGAACTCCTTGAACCTGTAGGCTAAGTCATTAAATGCCTTCAAACTATTATTTTGTAATCTAGTACATAAATCACAAACATTAAAATTCCCAGCACGGTGTACATAATGGTTATTTTTTAACACAGTGCCAGTATTCTTCTGGTAAAAAAAAATGGAAATATGTAGGACTATAAACCTAATTAACTAATTATACCCATTATTTATGTAGCCCCAAAGTACCTGAATGGCTCAGAGAATTATAGGTATTCTATTCCAGAAATTTCTGTTAAGGAGTTTATTCTATGGAAACAATTTCAAATGATAAATATTCCCAGTACTTTAGTTTTTATAGTACCTAATATTACATAATATAAATAATCCATTTATATCATACTGATTTATAATAAAAGTTCTTGAGATAACAGCACTTATAACTATATACAAAATAACAGTGATTTTTTTTGGCATGCTGTGTAACACTGTATTAATTAAAATTTTACTTTACTTGTATTCCAATGAGATCAGTGCATTTTTAGATGAGGAAGTCACACGATACTCAAAGACATTTTTAGCCAATTTCTAGCTTTTATATTTGTCTCTCAGTGGGCATTATAATGTTATAAGGCATCTCCAAAAGGTGACAAGGAACATATTTTCACAGGTTGTCAAGCATTTCTCCAAATTTCTATAGTTTTGAAAAATATAATTTTGAAAATCTATAGATAGCATTCAACAGCATATTCATCTAACATCTCCTAATGATGGTAATAATGCACACAGTAGAATGAAGATTTTATTATGTCTGTGAGTGGTATTTCTATTATCACATTAATATAGTTTATAAAATTCTAAGTATAGAACATTTTGAACTTTTTTACTTTTCTTATCATCAAAGTCTTTTATAGTTATTGTACCATAACAAGTGCCTTTTTTAAAGTTAATTTATTTATTTTGAGAGAGAGAAAGAGGGAGAGGGAGAGCAAAGGAAGGGTAGAGAGAGGGAGAGACAGAGAATCCCAAGCAGGCTCTGCACTGTCACTGCAGAGCCCAATGCAGGGCTTGAACTCATGAACCAGGAGATCATGACCTGAGGTGAAATCAAGAGTCAGGGGCTTAACAAACTGAGCCACCCAGGTGCCTCCATAACAAGTACTTTAAAAAAAAATTTTTTTTTAATGTTTTATTTATTTCTGAGAGAGAGAGAGAGAGAGAGAGAGAGAGAAAGTGTGAGCAGGGGAGGGTCAGAGAGAGGGAGACACAGAATCCGAAGGAGGCTCCAGGCTCTGAGCAGTCAGCACAGAGCCCGACTTGGGGCTTGAACCCACGAACTGCGAGATCACGACCAAGCCGAAGTCAGACGCTTACCAACTGAGCCACTTTTATTTCCGTTCTGATGCAGGTTTGCATCTTTCAGAGTCACTCAGTGTTGGTTTAAATTACTTTTGATTTTGTTTTCATAAACATTTTATAACCTCAAAATTATTTGCTATGAACATTATAGACTATTAAATATAGTTCCTGTAACTATTATCTGGTTCTCTTAACATTCATATATTTTCAAATTTACATCATCGGTTCTTTCATAAGAAGGTTAACTTTCTAGTACTATGTAAAAGATGTAAAGAGTTTTCCTAGCCTCCTTGGAACATTCAGTTTCTGGAAAAAATCACCCTTTGATGGTTTACTATCATATTGGATTTGAAGAATCCCAACAGTTTCTAGAGTTCATGTGAGAAGTATCTTTAACCATTTATACTTATTACAGATGAGAATTTATACTTTACTCACTGATCAGTGATGTTAAATTATAACGACGTATTACTGTCTTATTTTATAAAAGTAGAGTTTAATATAATGAACTTATTACATAGAGAAATCTCACTGATGTCTTTATTTACAAAAATTTATACAATTAAATTGTGACTCAGGAGACAGATCTGTGTCGTTTATAAAGAAAAAAATAAATGCTAATGTGAGTTCTGTGGGGATGGGATAGTTATTGAGGTAAACAGTTAATATAGATGTTAGATAAGATAGATAGATGATAGATAGATGATAGATAGATAGATAGATAGATAGATAGATAGATAATAGATAGATGATAGATAGATAGATGATAGATGATAGATAGGCAGATAGATAGATAGATAGATATCTGGATACAGTTTATACGCACAACAAACCATATTGATTACATGTGCCTATTTTTATTTTAATTTTTTGATGTTTATTTATTTTGTGTGTGTGCAAGAGAGACAGAGACAGAACACAAGTGGGAGAGGGGCAGAGAGAGAGGGAGACACAGAATACAAAACAGGCTCCAGGCTCTGAGATGTCAGCACAGAGCCCAACACAGGGTTGGAATCCACGAACGGCTAGATCATGACCTGAGCTGAAGTCGGACACTTAACTGGGACACCCAGATGCCCCATATGTCTCTCTTTAATACAGTCTTCCAATCAGAAGACTTCTAGAGACCAAAAAACAACTTCTTTGTTTGGGATGGATGATATTTTATAACTACAAAGTTTTAAGGTTTTCAGTTATAAATAAAACCAAAAGAGCTTATTTTGGTTGATATCACTAGGATGATAATTTGTCAAAATTTGAATCAAAGAAATGTAAAAGTTTGAATTATTTTCTGTTGTGGATTGGGTAGAAGTGACCTGCTATAAGTCTGAATTGTTTATTACAAGAAAAAAATTGTTGTCATATCATAAAGCAAAAACAGTTGATTTAGCATTAAATCTGACAAATTTCTCCCAGTCTTTACCTGTCTTCTGAGTGGTATCAACTGTTTACCAAATTAAAATATCTACTACATATATTAAACAAAATTTCCCCATTATTGAAATGAACTAAACGAGAGGGTTTTATGGCTCCTAGGCTTTCTGACTAAATTTTTAGATCAAATAATTATAGCTACTATAAGTAGAGCAAACTATTAGTAAGCTTTTAGACAAGTAGGAAGCAAGATGCATGTATGTGTGATATCAAAGTTGAGGCAGGTAATGGCACCTTGTCTCCTGAAAGTCTCTAATTAGAGAGATTTATTTTATTAGATTCTAATACTAAAAACATATTTATAATTAGATTTTCAAGTAACCATAAACTTATTTAATGAATTGACAAATTTTAATGATAAGTAAATATTTATATTACAGATCAGGTGGAGAATACCCTAAAGTTTCATGATGCCGGGAGCATTTTGAAATTCTGTTTTTTCTGTCTATTTGTAGTAACTATGCTAGAGTTCAGTTAAAACATTTGATAAGTTAAAGTCATAAATGCATACAAAATTTCATCATTATATCTAAAAAGCCCATAAACTGAAATTTACACCTGAAAACAATGATAATTTCAATTTAAGAAGTATACCACTGTATTTTATGCATGTTCTGTCAAATAGAGAACTTTTCAACAATGTTCAGATTAGGTGATGTCTATGAAAATCATACATGAGTGCGACGTTTACACAGAATTTTGTATTTACAGTACATTTGTATACCAATTGTTTAAAACTCAAAGAAATGATATGGGAAACATTTCAAATGTTGAAGGAATTTCAGTATTACACCTTTTCTTTTCTTTTTTCTCTTGCTTTTAAGAGTAGGTGATATTTTACACCTAAAATTATAAATACTTTACAATTAAATTTATAGAAATATCACTGTAATGTAGTAATTATTTTTTTAATTTTTAATATTTCATTTATTTTGAAAGAGAGACAGAGAGAGAGCATATGCATGTTAGTGGGGAAGGGACAGAGAGAGAGAATTCCAAGCAGGCTTCATGCTATCAATGCAGAGTCTGACTCGAGGCTTGCTCTCAATTGTGAGATCATGACCTGAGCCGAAATCAAGCGCCAGATGCTTAACCTACAGAGCCACCCAGGTGCCCCCATAAAGTGGTAATTAAACAGAACAGGGAGTAGAATATGTTGATGAGATATTTGACCAAACTTATTTAGAAAGAAAAAGGAAAGGATCCAATAAAATAAAATCACAAATGAAAGAAAAGAGATCACAACCAACACTGCAGAAATACAAACAAGTATAAGAGAAAATTATGAGCTTATTATATACTAACCAATAAGGCAATCTGGAAGAAATGGATAAATTCCTAGTAACATATAAATTACCACAACTCGAACAGGAAGAAATAGAAAATATGAACAGACCCATAACCAATAAAGAAATTGAATCAGTAATCAAAACTCTCCCAACAAACAAGATTCCAAGGCCAGATGCTTCCATGGGAATTCTACACCTCATTTAAAGAAGAGTTAATACCTATTCTTTTAAAGCTGTTCCAAAAAATAGAAAAGGAAGGAAAAATTCCAAATTCATTCTATGAGGCTAGCACTGCCTTGATTCTAAAACCAAAAACCCTACCTAAAAGGAGAATTACAGACCAATAGCCCAGATGAACATGAATGCAAATATTCTCAAGAAGATACTAGCAAATGGAATCCAATAACACGATAGAAGAGTTATTTACCATGATCAAGTGGGATTTATTCCTGGGCTATAGGGTTGGTTCAATATCAGAAAATCAATCAACATGATACACCACATTAATAAAAGAAAGGATAAGAACCATGTGATCTTCTCAATAGATGCAGGAAAAAGCATTTGACAAAATACAGAAGTCTTAGACTTCTGTCCACTCCCCACTTTTACCCTGTGTTCAACATTCTGCCTGGCATGTGGCACCTCCGTCTAGAGTTTTATCTCAGATGGGGCTGTGTTTCAAAACGCCACACTTCAGAGACCTCTACAGCTTGATCCTGCACTGATCCTCTAAGGGAGGGTCTCACCAAGCAATGACCAGGAACGACTTATCCCAGAAAATGTTGATGTGACTTCGCAGTTGCAGAGGCTCAGCAGCACACCCAGCTTGTGCCAGGCTTTGTTGTCCTCAACCAGCATCTTTGTTCTTACACCAGTAAATGTGGCTGCTCCCTGGGCCTGCTGGGACATTTGCCCCCAGAGGGGCCATATCACCTCTACCAAATGCACCCCAAAAAGAGGAATTACTTCTCCCTGTGTGGCACATGCCCCCTCAGACTATGGTGCCCCCTCCCAGAGATTTGCCCTTCTTCCTCACTGGAGCACTGCCAGACACTGAGCTCTGAAACTTCAGACTCTGCTTTCCTGTTTATAGAAAACTGACAGTATTGAAGCCCTATTCTTTTTCCCCAGCAATGGTTTTGGGGAATGGATTTATTGTCCAGTCCCCTGAAAATGTCCAGTCCTTGTTCCCTCTCTCTTTATTTCCAGCTATTTTCAGGAAGAATGCTTTTCTTGTGCAATCTCGATGTGCTGCATTCTCTCCCCCTTTCTCTTTCTCTCTCATCTATCTATGAAAACAGCATCCTACCCTCCGAAGCACAGTGGCTTTTCTCTCCCCCAATTCACCTTTCCACACCATGTACCTGCCAAGATGTCTCCCTCGATTTATGCAGATTTTTGTGTTAATCCACAGGTCAATTTCCTTAGTGCTTAAAATGGTTTGATGTTGATCTACCTGTTTCAGGGATGAGACAAGTTCAGAGTCACCATACTCCTCCTCCGTCTTACCTCCTCTCAGAGTGAATTTTTTTTTAAATCAAGAGGTAGAAGGATAAACAGGCACACATACATTAAAGAAAACCATGAAAAGAAATTACAAGCAGAAAATTCTGGAACCACAAAGCATTAGTACAGAAGAAGCAATGTGAAGGTCTAGTCTCTACTCTAGATACTACAATATTTTGTAAGGTATCCAAGTGTGATACCGGCTAGAGTGTCAGGATGTGGAAGTTCCTGGGATCAAAATATTTTTAAAAGAAGAAAAAAATGTAAAACCACCTTTTCTATGTGCATATGGAATATTTATTCATTTCTGTACTTATAATTCTGTAAGAATCTGTAAGTGGATAACAATATTATGGCACAAACAGCTCTTGAAATGGATCTCCTGGATCTAATTCATAATAAAGAATCATAGCTCTCACACTATAAAAATAATCATTTCTAGCTAGATTTATTTTAGAAAACAGCACTTGGAGTGGCAAAATGCCCAGGGTAAAACAACAATTTTATAACTCTGGTACTAATTAATACTATAATACCAAATTAAATAAAGCTAAAAATCATTTCTTGGAAAGCAACATTTTATATTCAGAAATTTATTGCAACTAATATCACTTTGTAATGACTTAGACTTTGAAATTAGCCAGGATATTTTTCATAATGATAAATGTATTCACATTCAAATGAAATAAGGTTTGGACCCTTGCTAAAAATGACCATTATTCCTTGTATCATTGGATTATTTGAAGCCAAACCCTGTCAAAACACTAATTCTTTCTTTTACTCAGCATGGAAGTTAATGTGGATTATTAATTTCTTTTCTGTACTCTGTGTAAAACTTTATATACTCCTTATATTCTTCCACTGATATTGGTTGAAATATTAGACCTACCCCAAAATTCCTTCTTTCATTGACTATCCACACTCTATTTGAGATTGTTTACTTTCTCTATTTAATATTTAGATTTCTGCCTACTCTTTGATAGAAAAATATGTATTGAATTTTGGCTACACCTACGATTGTGATATTTAATCATTTAGAATGCATTATATACAAGGAAACAAATACAGCAAGCATCTTATATATTTTTGTCAGTGTTACATAAAAAGTAATTTTGAAGATAAAAAACTGAGTTATTAAATGTATCTGTTATTAAGTTTGTGTATAACACTTGGCATTTTTGGATTTTTTTTTTTTTTAAGAAAAATATTTGCAACTTTTTTGCAGATACCATGAATCAGCTTGCTCAACAATTATCCTAATCTCCTCTTGGGGTGTCCTCTTTGCCCAGGTTTAGAAAAACATAAATCTCTTTTTCCACAATCTCTAATGAATCTAGTGTTCCAGATACGATTTGGGCTCAGCCAATTAGATGTAGTGTGAGATTGGAAGTCAAAACTAGAGTAAATATAAAAAGAAACATTCAAATTAGCAGGTCCTATACAAGTGTTAGCAAAATACAAATCCTTGAATAAATCTGTATGTGTTTATGTATGTATCTATGTATATCTCTATATCTATCTATACTCATAATACTTCCATTCAACCAAATTTTTCAGTAAAACTGGTGGAAAGAATAGACGAAATTAAAGAAAAATTAATACACATTTGAAGGAATTCACATGTCAAGCTTACACATACAAGAAGAGGAGAAGTTTCATTAAGAATTAGTATGCAGAAAGCAAAAGAGGAAAAAATGTTTAATGGAAACTTTAATTCATAATCCTATAACATTATAAACAAGTATCACAAATATTTTCAAATTTATTCTTAACAGCTAGAAAGGTGCCTTCTAATAGGCAATTTTTTTTTCTCCAAACCCAATATATAGGTGAATCATTTGTCACTGATCATGAGTCCACTAAAACTAGAATGTTGCCTTCAAAATGTCACCCCTGTCACTATTATTAGTGCCTCTTCCAAAGTCTATTACAGTAATCTTACAACACTATAATTAAATTTGTACTAAATTTAAAATCCAGTTTTGACCTCTAATCAGATATGAAGAATATTAATTTATTCCATGCTACAACACAAAATGTCACAACAAGATAAATGATACCTCTTAAAGGTAGTTTCTTTAAAATAATCAGGGAATAATAGTTTATCCCAAAATTTATATCTATTTTATGTATCTTTTCTTCACTGCTAGGTCTTTAAAATACAAATATTGCATTAGATTCATGCATTTTTAAGCAAAATTCATGGGATAAGCCATATCCAAATATTACTCGAACATTTTGACATCATTTGCCTGAAATATGTGAGTGATTAAGGTAAGTATTTCACTTTCAATAATACCTCACACATTATCCCATGTAATATGTAATCTGCAACACAACTTTGAGAAATATATATTGTAATTATTTCCATTTACCTTGTATCCTTGCCAATCATTACCTAACCCTAACAAGAGTGAGATGGAAGAATAGATCTGTTTTCTGTATCCATTCTTGAAAGATGTTCAAATTAAAATATATTAGCAATAAATAAAATGATCTACCTTTATATTAAAAGATTTAAAAGGGGCGCCTGCGTGGATCAGTAGGTTAAGCATCCAACTTTGGCTCAGGTCATGGTCTCACAGTTTGTGAGTTCGAATCCCGTGTCGGGCTCTGTGCTAACAGCTCAGAGCCTGGAGCCTGCTTCAGATTCTGTATCCCCCTCTCTCTCTTCCCCTCCCTGGCTCATTCTCGCTCGCTCTCTCTCTCTCTCGCTCTCCCCCCCTCTTGCAAAAATAAATAAAATTTAAAAAAAAATTTTTTTTAAAGGAAAAGATATAAAGTCTTGACTTAATTTCTATTCAGGAAACATGAGGATGACCAACTTCCCAAGCTGTTGGAAGAACAAAGTGTAGAACTTTAATTTTTAAAAGATACCAATTGTTTCCTTTGACATTTTTGACTTATTTTCCACAGACTCCCTCTTGCTTTTCAGGCTCATTTCCAGCCCTGTTTTCATCTGCACAAAATCTAATAATGCTTTGCTTCACATGACTTCAAAGAATTTTTTCTGTATGTTGTTCTGTATCCTAGCAAATACTTATCGGGTTTACACTTTATGTATAAAGTGTACATAATTTCTGTAAATAGTCTAAAGATGTAGACAAACAAGTCAAATTACTACTTTGGGTAAGAACATGGGCTCTTGACTCTACCACATACTATCAGTATGATCTTTGGAATGAGTTACTTTCTCTGTGCCTTGGTATCCTCATTTGTATAATGGGGTTTATAATAATGCCCACATGATGGGTTTCATATTAGCAGTACTAATATTCATAAAACAATTAGAAACTTCTGGTACATAGAAAGTTCTCAGTAAATATTGCTAATGTTGTTGTTGTTATTGTAATGCTTATTCTGCTCTGTGTCAACAAACCACTCTTCCTGAGTAACAGTCAAGCAGCTTCCTTTTACTTAGATGATGACTCCTCTTCCCACACCCTGACTACTGTTAACTAACTTGCAGCCATCTGCTAAATCAGTGAATCTCACCAGCACAGTAGAAGAAGATCCTCACTTACCTTGGATTGGGTATATTAAATATTATTTTTTTCATTTGTCACCAAGTTCTACATTACATTCCCAGAACTTATTTATCTTATAATAGAAAGTTTGTACCTTTGGACCACTTTTACTCATTTTACCCACCTCCATGCCCTGCCTCTGGCGACCACAAATTTCTTCTCTGAGTTTGGTTTTTTAGATTACACTTATAAGCGAGATCATACAGCATTTATCTTTCTCTGCTTTTTAAACTCTTAAAAGTTTCTTGAATTAATGTTGCCAAGGGACACTTTTCTTCCAATTATATATGCTGCTTTTAAGATCACTATTTTTTATGTTTAAGTACAGAGAAAAGCCAATTTCATATAACTCATTTGAAACATGCAAATTCATAAAAATGAAATACCACTAAAAGCTCTATTTTAGACCTTAATTTTAGCTAATTCAAAACTTACTATATAATATCAGTAATTTAATAATTCTTTCCTATTATTAAAACACTCATAGCAACATGCTGTGAATACTATTAATGCTAAAGTCCTGAAAAAAATCATGTATTTTAACTGCTGACAGAGGAAAATGAGAAAAAAAGATCAGCTTGAGACCCTAAATAGTCATATTTTAAAATTTCCATATAAACAAAAAACCTTATTATCCACTTAATAAAATGCCTAAAGGCTCAAAAGTCCTGCCTATTAGTTATGCTTCTAAAGTAAATATTCCCTCATTGAACCTGATTCAGCCTTTTTGCATTCTCATCCTCACTCATAAGTCAGACTTTAGAGGCTGCCTCTAGTCTTTCAGACCAGCAAGTGCTATTTAGTGCACTGAAGCAGTAACTTAATACTATCCTGGTGACCTGTAACAGCTGATGCAGTTTCCAGAGGTAGTTAACTTCCAAATAGACAGTATTTTACTGACTATTTAATAAGCACTGCTTCAGTAGACTAGATAATACCTTGATGGCCAAAAAGAGCTAATGCTCCTTCCAAAATTTGGGGGATCTATGGAAATAGAGCAGTAGTGTTATTCTACCAAAGCATAATAATATTAAGACTACACACTTCTACCCTGACCATAGCAACAATAATATAAAATGTTTCAAAATATAGTTTAAACTCATTTTATATGAACTAAGAGTATGATAATATCAAAATTCTACTTTAGTTTTAGAAATATATATGTATTAATGACCAATATATATTAATTAACCAACAGTTGGTTAATTAATAATGTAATGAAACCCACATCCTACCTTAAAGATGAAGTTATATGGTTTAGGTTTTAATTCCAAGAAATTTAGAATTCCTAAATTCTTTCTTTCTCTCATGTATGCACTATCTAATATGTGCTTTTCAGTTTTTACTGGTAATGTTTACTAACAGAAACAAATTTAGGATAACAACCTTGAAAAAGATTTACTCTAATTTTATATATTCAAACTAGGGTCTAATAATGTAACTCAGTCAACCATTATTTACATTAACATTTGAAATAATTTTATCATTTTAATAATTTTATAAATAATTTCTATAACTCAAATGCAGTTAAGGATTAGCACTATCCCTGAATTCTTCTAGTCTTCTTTGCTAATTCATGCAAAAAGTTCTCAGATGTGCACAAAGAAACCACCAATAGTCCCCCAGATCACCCTCCAGATCACCTTCCATACCCAGAGATTCAATTGGTCTATAAACATAGTTTGAGATCTAAAGTCATACCATGACCAATATATTTAAATACTCTTTTATTCTTTTATCACTTAACATGTCTCTCCCTTAGGCCTTTCAATAATATCGATTTCAATAAAATATATATATATATATTAGGATATATATATATATAAGGATTTATGTACATAGGTATGATAGCCACTGGTCTCAGTCTTTGGGGAAAGATGCACTTTGCGTGTATGTATGGCTACCTCAGAAGGTGCCCATGAAGTGCTTCAGGCCCCAAAGCAAGACATTTTGTTAATAGTTATTCTTTCAATATCATCTCCCACAAATTTTTCAAAGGTGTCTTTACTTCTCACCACTAGCTCATTCCCATGGAATGATTTTCCCAGTGGTTCAATGCCAATGACTAAAGTAATGTGCTAGAGAAAGATTCTGAAATAGATTTTTTTACAGTGACTTTACATTAGGCAAAAGGTAGGGTATGTTTTGGCATTCATTTAGAAGCTATAGACTCTCTGCCCGCCAACACCCACATACACACACACACACACACAAACACACACTCACACAAAAACTCACTAATCGATTGTTCAAGTGATTTGCCAAAGCCAAAACCCAGATATAGATCTTCTAGGGGGACTCCAATCTTAGTTTAACAAATCCTCAATACCCTGGTCATACTCTTCAGTCTAACAAATTAAATTTGATTGAAATAGAGGTTGATTGAATATTTGAAATGTTTCAAAAGAAGAGATGAATTTCCACTCTTTAAATACATTAACAGCAGTTTACAACTGCATGCCTTGCATCTTTTAACAATGTCTTGAAGAAAATAAGAATTCAACCAATATTCTCTGAGTGAATAAATATGATTACATGAATCAATTATTGGATAGCATCAAATTTCTTGAAGAATTTTAAAAAATATTCTCTTTCATATTTAACTTATTTCTTTTGTATGGCTATATAAAAGGAGATAAATTATAATCACAAGAAAACTTCCTGGCTTGAAAAAAGGAGTGGGGAAAAGCTAATTTATTTATATATTTATAAAATAAGGTAGTAAAACTTGGTTTGATTGGCCACCATTAGTAACAATACTGTAAATAAACATCAGATTCCTTGCTTAAATTTTTTTCCAAACTCTCCATATCAAAGTGTATTAGTAGTAGACACAATCTATGATATTTAAAATAGCATGAAATAAATGACAGATTGTCATCATTAAATGGATCTTAACATATTAATTTTCAATGTGAACATTGCTGAAGCCCTTCCAAAATGCTATCAATAGTTTTAAGCTAAGCCATATTTTGTATATTATACAATCAGCACAAAAAGTCTTGAGAATGAAGGATAGTTTCTGTGTGTGTGTGTGTGTGTGTGTGTGTGTGTGCACGACTATGCAATTCAATTCTGCATCTAAAATGCCGCCTCAAATATGTAGATAGCATATATTTCAGAGCTTATCATTCAAAGGTATTTTTTGTAGCATTAGAAGAAGTCGTAGCATATCCTCTGCATATGAACTTTCAAAGTAAATGGTCTGGCTTATCAAATTTAACACAGAAGCTGAACAGTTTCCTGTTATTCACTCAGGTAATGAACCTACACAATAGGTAGTCCTCCCCCGGGTAGAGTTGGGTTTGCATCTTGGCCTTTTACTTACTTAAATTTTAAAATACATTATATCAGCTGCCATGCAGCCATATGAGCTTCTAATATACCCATAAATGAAACCTCCAGCTCAGGCTCTCAATGGCAAATAAGCAGCCATAACATTTTGTAAATTCTCCCTCTGAAATCACAGAGAAGAAACTCGATATGCTCATCAATGACCCTTATCAAATAGCAACTTTGTGGAATGCTCTTTGCCTTCACAGTCTCTCTGGAGGTTACTATCTCTAATGGGAAGGCAATGTACCATTGGCTATTATTCTTACCAGCAGTGCAAGTTGAAGAAAGATGCTTCCATTAATTCTGTGTTCTCATTGCAGGGTTTGAGATTCCAGTAAAGCTATCTTTACTTCCTTTTGAGAATTAATTGTAGTTTTTGGTATTTACTTATAGCAGAGGATTTCATCCCTGCTTCTCAACTTCTTATGAATCTTAAGCCATCAATGTGAGTGATGCTTCATTGTATTTTTCTCCCAGAATTAATCTCACAATGTTCTTTATATATTAATTTTATGAATGATAAAGGTTTTATCAGCTTTCACTGAAACAACAAGGCAGATTTCATACTGTGTCTGCAATCACCGTGTCTGGTAAAACAAATAATATTCTGTTAAGAGATAGGAAAAGAAGAAGAGTTTTACTAAACAATATTTTGGGTAGTTGCAGATGCTACACATTAAGCTTCTTTTGCCTCCTGCAAGTCAGATTAATTAATGAGGCATGTATGCGATTGCAAGTAACAGAGACATGGCCACATTGGACTAAACACAAATGGTTTAGTTTTCTTATATAATAGCAAGTCTAAGGAAGGCAATTGGTGATAGTGGTTTAGATGCTCAAAAATGTCAGAATGAAATCTTAGAAATCCGTGCTGCTGCTCCATTTCTGCTATCACATCTATTCTAGAGAAGCAGAAAATAGAAGGATAAAGAGCATAAGGCCAAGTTCTCTCTCTTTTAGGAACTTTCCGTTAATGCCCACATAAACACTTTTTGGAGTTCACCAGATATCTTAAGCTGGAATGGATTTGTCAATTTGTCGCTATTTAACTGAGCATGTCACTTCACTAAACCACAAAATGTAGGTTTGTTAGTAAGGATGTAAAATAGAATGGATAGTGGATAAGCAACCACAAGTCTCTTCCAGAGGTACTTGTTTCTTTAAGCAATGAGATTTTAGGACATGAAGTTTAAATAAATTTCTTCTTGACTATTTACAATAGTAAGAATCATAACTAAAATTTGTTAAATATGATATATATGCAAGTAATAACCAGATCATAGAAATTTTCTGATTTACTCTTTATAACAATCCTGAAAATTAGGTCTGTTGCAGAATCAGACCTTAGTATTTCTGTTTCACAGGCCTGTAATTTGCCTTATTTAACAAAATAATCTTTAACTATAAACTAAAGATTCCTGTAAGTTATAGGATTCAAAGCTCCGTGCTCTAAGGACAAAATTTCATCTTCTTGTTCTCCTCTATTTGTGACAACAAACTAAGAAGATTCTGAGCCCAGTTAGGCCTGTAACTTTGAGCCGATGCCACTATTGTTACTCCACTGTGTCTCTAGGATTTCCTTTTTGGATGAAGGAATATTTCTTTATGCTTTAGATAATAAAGAATTTTTTCAGTCTTACTCATAGCCCTTGGGATGTTTCTAAAATTGTCTCACTGGAATTTTTTTCTACCAATTGACTCTTGGAACAGACATATAATACCTATCAACTACTCAAATATTTTTTTTTTAATTTTAAAAGTTTTTATTTATTTTTGAGACAGAGAGAAACAAAGCATGAGTGGGGAAGGGGCAGGGAGAGAGGGAGAACCAGAATCTGAAACAGGCTCCAGGCTCTGAGCTGTCAGCACAGAACCCGATGTGGGACTCAAACCCACAAACCGCAAGATCATGATCTGAGCCGAAGTCGGACACTTAACCGACTAAGCCACCAAGGGGCCCCTCAAATGTGTTTCATTATAATTGAATTGTTTTACATATGTTTCTATAATAAATAGTTTTCACTTTTATATTTAATGTAACATTATTTACTTGTTTATAATGTGTCTCTCAAACACTTCTTTGAAATAAGGGGTTTAATTTATAGTAAAATGTGTATACTAAAAATATGGTATTTGAAATATGGAATCAGAATGAAAAGTTAAACTAAAACAAACTAAAAATGTAAGTTGGTATTGCCATGAAAAAATTGAACTAAATGAATCTCAAATAAGGGAAATATAATTACTCAACTGGAAGAAGAAAAGTTTTTTAAATTTCCTTAAAACAAATATTTAAAGATGTTTTTGCTACCTATTCTTCTGAAAGAAAAACATTATGGGCAAGATTTCAACAGTGATTTGGCTGGAAATATTGATAGACTCAAACAAATTGCACTGTTTTCTAAAATGTTTCATTTGTCACGATCATGAATTGTGTACCTTTATTTGAATAGTGTATGATATTTGTAACTAAAGGATGGAATTTAATCAAGATTGCAAAGATTATAAATGACTGAAATGCTGATTTATAATGTTAATTCTTATTTTATTCTCTTAAAATTGTATTACTTCTTATAGATAGTCCTTTTTTTTTAGAACTCATCATGTAGAAATGTTAATTAAACTATTATTGATGTGGAGGTGGCTGCTTCTTGAAAGAAGAGGAGGACTACGTCACAAAATACTCAAAATAGTTAATTTCCTACACAAATCATTCTCTTATGTAGATTTCCCTTTTTAAACTTTTTAAAAATTTTTTATTTATTTTGAGAGAGAGAGAGACAACATGAGTAGGGGAGGGTCAGAGAGAGAGAGAGAGACATGAATCCAAAGCAGGCTCCAGGCTCTGAGCTGTCGGCACAGAGCCCGACTAGGGACCTGAACTCACGAACTGAGAGACCATGACCTAGCTGAAGTTGGACATTCAATCAACTGAGCCTCTCAGGTGCCCCTGTAGATTTGCCTTTCTAAAATGTGTGATTTAAATCCTAGGGAGAGAAAAAAATAATATATTCTATTATGATGGGGGGTGAAAGTCTTACCTATTTGAATATTGTTATTTCATATATGTATAAGCAGGTTGATCTACAAATGCTACAATATCATCAAGCATAGTTTTGACTAAAAATTTGTAGCTAAAATGTGATTATTATTCTGCATCTATATTCAAAGTTATGTTTATATGTACTGAGCTTTCTCAGAATTTATGTACTCTTCCTAACAGAATGATTTATAAGGTGACATATACACACTTCAGGAAAGGATTATTTTTTCTCATACATTGAATATACAGTAAAATAATATTTTCCAAAGCACTTTGAAAATAAATTGTAAGCAGGAAATATTAAATAGGAAAAGATGCATACCTATGCATTAGCCTAAGCCCATTGTGTTTCATTTTAGAAACTTATAAACAGATTTCATATGGTATCAGTACATAATGAATTATGCAGGTTCACACTTTCTGACAAGTATTCTTGAAGTTAAATGTTGTATAAAAATTGCCTAAGCTTTCTATTATTATCCTCCATAAATGGCTTCCTAAACAAGTTTTTTTTTCTGTTTGTATTTGTCCACCATTACTGAGAAATAATTGACATATGTCATTGTATAAGTTTAAAGTATACAGCATGATGGTTTGATTTACATATATTGTGAAATGATTACCACAATAGGTTCAGCTAACATTCATCTTCTCATATAGATGTAATAAAAAGACAAGAAATAAAATAGGAAGGGAAAAAATTTCTCCTTGTGATAAGAACTCTTAGGATCTACTCTATTAACAACTTTCTATATACCATATATCAATGTTAGCTATAGTTATGTTGGATATTACATCCCTACACTTATTTGTAACTGGAAGATTGTACCTTTTGCCCACCTTCCTCCAATTCTCCTCATCCCACTTCTGCTAACCACAAATTTGATCTCTTTTTCTATGAGTTTGATTTTGTTTGTTTTAAGATTCCACACATGGGTAGCGCCTGGGTGGCTGGGTGTTAAGCGTCAAACTTCAGGTCAGATCATGATCTCGTGGTTCATGAGTTCAAGTCCTGGGTTGAGCTCTGTACTGACAGCCCAGAGCCTGGAACCTGCTTTGGATTCTGTGTCTCCCTCTCTTTCTGCCCCTTCCCAACTCATGCTCTGCTTTCTCTCTCTCTCTCTCTCTCTCTCTCTCAAAAACAAATAAACATTAAACATAATATTTAATTGTTAACATATGAAAATAAAGAACATTAGAAGAACATTCCCAATTTTTACTTGTAGTGTTGCCTGAAAAATAATGCCCATGTTGCCATTTGTAGCAGCAAGAGGAGTAATAAAGTTTATCTAATTACTAGATTATTGACACAAATAATCTTGTGATAGTAATAGATGAAAACCACATTCTGTGTTTGAAACAAATCAGAAAATATTAAATATGAACTAAAGGAGTTCACATTTTAAGTATCTTGCTTTAGTAAATAATGCAGATGTGATCACTTTTATAGTATTTTAATATCGGATTATTTACCTCACTACATCTAAATTCTGAGATATTAAATAAAATGTTCTCCATTGAAATTGTGAAGTGTTAGACAATGTAAAGTAAAACATTGTGAAGAGAAATATTTTTGCGTTCTTTCACACAGAAGCAACTTTCAGAGTTTGTGTATAATTGTAAAAGGAATAGTAGCCTAGATAATGTATTCAGAAACAAGATACTGAGTGGAATAATAAAGGAGGAAAAGTTTAAGTAGGTCAGAAAGAAAAAATCCAACACAAAAATGTGACTATATTAAGCTGCCTTTCTTATAAATCCCAATAAATTCTAATAAACAGAAATTACAAAACTTATATAGAAATTAATCCAAGTTAGTCAGGCTCCTTATATTTATAGAGGCAAGCAATAGTAAATGCTGATAGGTCTTTGTGACCTATCTCCTTTTTTCTTCTTTTCTTTTGTTTCTACCTGAAGCTCTCTTGTCTTTATGTTTTAAAACCCCAAAGGAAAAAATAAGTGTCTCTAAGATAAAACACTTTAAAGATGGCATATCATCTTTCATGAAAAAATTTTCCATTAAAAGCAATGCTTTATGTATATTTAAAATTATAGTAAACTAAGACACAAAAATGTTAAACTTCCCTGACCAACAGGTTTACATGAAAGGATACTGACTAATAAATACTGAATTGATAAAATATGGTAACAACACTGATAATAACCAACTTGATATATCCTATCTACATAATAAGAATGTTAATTAGATAACAGAGGTATGCTAGTGTAGTAAGACCTTTACAGTAAAATTATGGCCTGTCTCTCAAGTATCATTTTTAATAAGGACTTTCTTGTTTTTCACTATTTTTGTAGGTACTTAAACATATTTTTATTTTTTATTTATTCTTTTTTTTCTGGGGATTCAATTCTGCTGGCAACTTTATAAATCCCTTTGTATTTTTAAGGCAGATACCTTATTTGCTTATAAATGGGAATGACTATTGAATATAATGTTAAGAAGCTGTCGTAGAGCTTTCTAACTTAAAGTCAGCCCTGAGACGTGTTTTGATAAAGTGTTTCTCAAGGATAACTATTATGTATGTTCTTTCTTTTCATACTACTTAATTTCTATTTGCATTAAAAGACCACTTGTTGGAATTTTCTATGACAAGTAAAGTTAGTCTTTGGATATTATGCATTTTTTACCATATACTTAATATTAATTAAATGTCCCCTAACTACAAAAAGTAAAAATTAGGAAATTTCCAACATTGTATAATTAAACAACTTTTGAAAAAAGAAATGAAAAAATATCTCTCAATATTGATCATCAGCTAGGTTATCTAATCACGTTTTAAAAAGACCTGTGGTGAACAGAGATGCAAAACTTCTCAATAAAATACTAGCAAATCGAATCCAACAGTATATTAAAAGAATCATTCACCGTAATCAAGTGAGATTTATTCCTGGGTTGCCAGGGTGGTTCAATAATCACAAATCAATCAATATGATACACCACATTAATAAAAGTAAAGATAAGAACCATATGACTCTTTAATAGATGGAGAAAAAAGTATTTGACAAAGTACAACATCTATTCATGATAAAAACCTTCAACAAAGTAAGAACAGAAGGAACATACCTCAACATCATAAAAGCCATATACAAAAAACCCACAGCTAATATTGTCCTCAATGGGGAAAAACTGAGAGCTTTTCCTCTAAGATCAGGGACAAGATAAGGATGTTCATTCTCGCCACTGTTATTTAACATAGTACTGAAAGTCCTAGCCACTGCAAACAGACAACACAAAGAAACAAAAGGCATCCAAATCTTCAAGTAAAAATTTTTACTATTTGCAGACAACTGGATACTCTATATAGAAAACCCAAAAGACTCCACCAAAGAACTGCTAAAACTGATACACGAATTCACTAAAGTCACAGGATACAAAATCAATTACAGAAATATGTTGCTTTTGTATACACCAATAATAAAGAAGCACAAAGAGAAATCAAAGAATTTATCTCATTTATAACTGCACCCAAAACAATTAAATACCTAGGAATGAACCTAACCAAAGAGGAAAAAGGTCTGTACTCTGAAAACTATAAAACACTGATGAAAGAAATTGGAAATGATATTTAAAAAAATGGAAAAACATCCCATGCTCATGGATTGGAAGAACAAATATTGTTAAAAATGTCTGTACTACCCAAAACAATCTACACATTTAATGCAATGCCTATCAAAATACCAGCAGCACTTTTCACAGAGCTAGAACAAACTATCCTAAAATTGGTATAAGGACCCCAAAAAACCCTGAAGAGCCAAAGAAATCTTGAAAAAGAAAAACAAAGCTGGAGACATTACAATCCCAGACTTCAAGTTATATCACAAAGCTGTAGTGATTAAGACAATATGATACTGGCACAAAAAAACAGACACATGGATCAATGGAGCAGAATAGAAAACCCAGAAATGAATCCATAGCCACATGTCAATTAATCTTCAACAAACCAGAAAAAAATATCCAATGGGGAAAAAAAGAGTCTATTAAACAAATGGTGTTGGGAAGACTGGACAGCATCATGCAAAAAAATGAAATTGGACTATACAAGAATAAATTCAAAATGGATGAAAGACCTAAATATGAGACAGAAAACCATCAAATCTTACAGGAAAACAGGCAGTAACCTCTTTGACTTCAGCCACAGCAACTTCTTACTAGACATGTCTCCTAAGGAAAGAGAAACAAATGTAAAAATAAACTGCTGGGACTTCATCAAAATAAAAAGTTTCTGCACAGCAAAAGAAAGAATCAACAAAACTAAAAGACAACCTGGGAATTGGAAAAGATGTCTGCAAATGACATAGCAATAAAAGGTTACTATCCAAATCTATTAAGAATTTATAAAACTCAACATTCAAAAAAACCAAATAATTCTGTTAAAAACGGGCAGAAGAGGGATAGCTGGATGATTCAGTTGGTTAAGCATCCAACTCTTGGTTTCAGCTGAGGTCATGAACTCTCAGCTTCATGGGATTGAGCCCCACATTGGGCTCTGTGCTGACAGTGTAGAACCTGCTTGGGATTCTCTCTCTCTCTCTCCCTCCCTCCCTCTCTCTCTCTCTACCCCTCTCCCACTGTGCTGTCTTTATCTTCTCAAAAATAAATAAATATTTTTAAATGGGAAGAAGACATGAGTAGACATTTTTCCAAAGAACACATACAGACGGCAAACAGACATATGAAAAGATGCTCAACAGAACTCATCATCAAGGATATACAAATCAGAACTACAATGAGCTATTAACTCACACCTGTCAGAATGGCTAAAATTAACAATGCAACAAACAACAAATATCAAGGAGAATGTGGAGAAAATGAAATCCTCTTACACTGTTGGTTGGAATGCAAGCTGTTGCAGCCACTCTGGAACACAGTATGGAGGTTCCTCAAAGTTAAAGTTAGAACCACTCTAAAACCAGGCAATTGCAGTACTAAATACTTACACAAAGGATACAAAAATACTGATCTGAAAGGACACATGCACCCCAAGGTTTACAGCAACATTATCAACAATACCCAAAGTATGGAAAAATCCCAAATGTCCATCAACTAATGAATGGATAAAGAAGAGGTGGTATGTTTATATATATAATGGAATATTACTCTACCATCAAGAAAGAACGAAATCTTGCCATTTTCAATGACATGGATGATGCTAGAGAATAATATGCTAAACAAATTCAGTCAGTCAGAGAAGGACAAATACCATACTATTTCACTCATATGTGAAATTTAAGATACAAAACAAATGAACATGGATGGGGAGAGAGAAACAAACTATTAAACAGACTTAACTATAGAGAACAAGCTGATAGTTATCAGAGGGAAGTTGGGAGGCGGGGATGGGTAAAGTAGGTGATGGGAATTAAGGGGTGCACTTGATGTGCACCAGGTATTGTATGTAAGTGATGAATCACTAAATTCTATCCCTGAAATGAATATTACACTGTATGTTCACTAACTGGAATTTAAATAACTTGTGATGAAAAAAATGCAAAAAATAAATAAAAATATCCTTTTTCAAAACTTTTTTTAAAGTTTATTTTGAGAGAGAGAGAGAGAGACAGAGAGTAGAAGGGCCAGAGAGAGAGGGAGAGAGAATCCCAAGCAGGGTCTTCACTATCAGCACAGAGCTCTATGTGGGGCTTGAACTCACGAACCATGAGATTATGACCTCAGCTAAAATCAAGAGTAGGATGCTTAACTGACTGAGCCATCTAGTCTCCCCGATAAAAATATCCTTTACTCACCACATCTTTATTGAGAATATGCCATGTTCTAGGTATTGTTTTAAATACTGAGGGTTTAAATAGCCATGACAGAAACTGTAACCTTTTCCCTAATGTAGTCCCCTTTTAAAATGAGGAAACTGATAATACAATACATAAGAGAACTAAATAAAGTACATAATATATTAATTAATTATAATTGCTAAGAAGACAGAAAAACATATTGGATGTTGGTGGAGTTAAGGTTTAGTGGGGGTGGCCAAGAGACTTTCAGGAGAAGGTGACTATTACATAAAGAGAAGACCTATGAAAGTGAGTTGGTGAGCCTAGTGATGCTCTAAGTTGTTTTTGTTTTTTTTTTTTTCAGAGAGACTAGCAAGTGCAAGTATTTGAGGCAGAAGCTTGAG
Source organism: Hyaena hyaena (assembly GCF_003009895.1). Lineage (NCBI taxonomy): Eukaryota > Metazoa > Chordata > Mammalia > Carnivora > Hyaenidae > Hyaena > Hyaena hyaena. Next base: position 313,754 of record NW_024082090.1, on the reverse strand, counting down.
AGGTGTGTGGGAGCTACAGGAAATCATAGTGCCTGGAGTAGGATCAGTGCAAGGAAAGAATGGCAGAGTGAGCAGAGATGGAATGGAAATCAGGCCATGCAGGTCTAGGTTGTGAACAATTTTTGCTTTTACTTTAAGTGATTTGAGAAGCCATTAAAATGTTGTGAACATGAGTAATATGTATTCACTTAGTTTTAGCAGACCATTCTATTGCACAGACAAAACACAGAATAATGACAAAGGGAAGAGAATGATACCTTTTAGAACCTATTGTAATATTTTAAGGCAGAGATAACTGTGGCTTAAGTCAAGTTTGTGGCATGTTGGGTGCTAGGTTTTGCTTCCCAATAGCATTTCCTAGTAGAACATCTGTGGAATATGAAATAATGACAGAGGTCAAGAATGGATCAATATTGGGGCGCCTGGGTGGCTTAGTCGGTTAAGCGTCCGACTTTCACTTAGGTCATGATCTCGCAGTTCGTGGGTTCGAGCCCCGCGTCGGGTTCTGTGCTGACTGCCAGCTCAGAGCCTGGAGCCTGTTTAAGTCTGTGACTCCCTCTCTCTCTGACCCTCCCCTGCTCACGCTGTCTCTCTCTCTCCTAGAAATAAATAAAACATTTAAAAAGAGAAAAAAAAAAAGAATGGATCAATATTTCAATATAAGACTCTAAACAAATGGAAAGTGGAGTTGTCATTATAGAAATGAAAATTTACTGCAGGAGGAGTCGGTTTGAGAGCGAATATCACATTAGGGCATCAAGGTTGCAAACGTTAAATTTGAAATGCCTCTAATATACCTACATGGAGATTTAGGTAGCTGGATGCATAAGCCTACAATTTAGAAGAAAGGGTTTGCTGATGATAAAAGATTAAAAGTCATCAGCACTCAAATGGTACTTAGAAATTACAGTAATTATCCTGTGCTATTTTACAAAATGGCATAGTAACTTTATCATTTACTTAAATATTTTGCTTTATTAAAGAAAAAGTATAGTAAGTAACATAAAAAGCATCTGACACCTAGAATTGTCACTTTAAATTTTTATTATAATTGCTTCTGTATGTCTTTTAATAAAATTAATAAAGTGATAGGAATAAAGTAAAAGTCCCTTTGGTCCCATTCTAAATATTATGCCTATTTCTACTCTCACGACTTTACTTCTTTCAATTGACTAGTTTTTTAATTCCATCAACTATATATTTCTTGTCTAGTGCCATTGCTTATCATTACTATTTCTGAAAGCACTTTATTTCAAGAATTTCTAAACATCTTATCCCTCTCCAGTTTCATTTTTTATATGTAGAGAATCTGGATTTATGTATTTCTTCTATTCACGTACTTTTATTAGTGATGTCTCGAGAGGGATACAAAATAAACACATATTTTAACTATACTGTTTTAAATTTATCATTTCTTAAAAATATTTTCCATTTAATCAGTCAATGTTATGTCCAAATCACAATGAAGAAAGACTATCTAGAGTATATGACTTCTGTGCCCAAAAGTTTATAATTTAATGGAGAAGAAATATATAAGCCAAAAGTGAAATGCTTGTTCATTTGACCCTTGAACAACCCTTATAGGGTTGGGCACTGAACTTCACACAGTACAATATCCAGGTATAATTTTTGATTCTCCAAAAACTTAACTGCTAACAGCCTACCGATGACTGGAAGCCTTACCAATAACATAAACAGTGGATTAATACATATTTTGTATATTATGTGCATTATGTACTGTATTCTTGAAATAATGTAACCAAGAGAAAATAAAATGTTATTTAAAAAATCATAAGAAAGAGAAAATACATTTATCATACTGTGCTGTATTTATTGAAAAAAAGCTGAGTATCAGTGGACGTGTGCAGTTCAAACCTATGTTGTTGAAGGGTCAACTAGACTGAAAGACAGATATCACAGAGAAGACTAATGCTGCTCATTTTAACTTATGTTTGGATCTTTCATATCCATCACATCCTCAAATCCTCCAAGCCCCAAATTGTAAGAAAGGAATAAAAATTAAAACCCAAAGAGGAAACGCTAGAGAAGGCTTCTTTGGACAAGAGATAACACAATTTTGGAAAATGGAAACAAATGAGAAATAGCTGCTCGGCAGTGTGCAGTGATTTGAAATGCAAATGCTTTCAGACCGATAGTCAGAAGAAAAGGAAGCTGATTCTCCCTACAGAAATCAGGAGTATTTCAAGAACCAGAGATAACTAAGCTCCATGGTTTCTCTATAATGTAAGATATATTTAATATAATAGTATTACTTTATATAATTATTGAAGAATCACTTTAGTTATAAGATAGGTAATCATTACTCAGCATAATGTCTGTATATTTACATTTTTAAAATGTTTTCCCTCAAGCAAGTTATTAGTTTCAAAAAAGACTGCCCAGTTTGACATCTTACAACATTTCTTCTCAAAATAACTGCAACAGCAAACATAACTGTCAACAGGTCACATTAAAATGAAGGGACATAACAGAAAATAGTATATAACAATGTAGATTTTAGGAGGCACATTCTGCTTGCTTGCTCCCGTGTTGGCGGGAGGGGTTTCGCGTCTTCTCCACGGTCCTGGCCACGACAAGCCCGTGCAAAGGCCCGGTCTCCACTCCTTCACTCGTGCTGAGGAGGGAGACTTGGAAGGTCGGTCAATTAGGAGGCGAAATCTAGGGAAACTGTTTGGTTGGGTGTGTCCTAAGCTTGTGTGGTGTCTCGTGTTTTCTGTGTGGCCTTGTAAGGGGGAAAGGGACAATGTAGTTGTTGATTAACAGGAGTTGCCCCTTCAGTAAGGCCTTCCCTGAAAAACAAAACTTCCTTAATGATATTTATTTTCAGAAGTTGCTTTTCTCAACTACAACCATTTTTGTATCCTTTCATTTACTGGCTGAAGTAGAAGACTTCAGGAATTGTTACTGTTTTTTCTAAAAAAAAAAAAAGTCTTAGTTTTTCAAGGAAAACATCTCCTTGCTCTTTACACTGGTGGTGGCCGCACTACGCTCATGATTGGAACTGTGGTGCTCACCTTTTCCAGGAACTCAGTGTCTTTATGTTGTCAGCTCTTGATGACAGTTCACTTTCGAATTTATTTTATTTTATTTTTCTTTGATGTTTTTAATGTTTATCTATTCTTGAGAGAGAGACAGAGCATGAGCAGGGGAAGTGCAGAGAGGAAGAGGGAGACACAGAATCAGAAGCAGTTTCCAGCCTCCTAGCTGTCAGTACAGAGCCACTTGGAGCTCGACTTTGAGATCAAGACCTGAGCGGAAGTCGCATAACCGACTGAGCCATCCAGTCACCCTGACAGTTCACTTTTTTAAATGAAGAAAGGGTAAGTTAATTTAACTCTTGCTAAAATATTTTTATTTTATTTTATTTTATTTAACTGCTAAAATATTACAGCAGTTCTGGTCTAATTTTCTTCTTCCAAACCTTTGTTTGCTTATAAAAAAAAAGACATTATATGCTTCCACTAACCCCTTATTTTTACCCAGAAATATTCCTCATTCACTTTTTTCTTACCTGCTGACTGTTGACACTCAAATTACTATTACATTTTTCAGTTTAATTACTTCTGAAATAACCTTATTTCGTTTTTCTAACATAAATAACTAGATACACAAAACATTTTGAAAATATTTAGATCACACTATTTAGAATTTTCTAAATACTCATTTTAAAATGCTTAATAATTTTAAAGATTTTAATAAAAAATAATAAATTTCACACCAATAAAATAATACAATAAGAGGATTTTTTAAAAAAACTGAATGAATGCCAAACGCCTTTAATATTGGAAAGGAAAATAATGCCTATCACTCACCAATTAAGATCTAACTTTTCTTAGAGGTATTTCTTAGTGGTATTCCTACTGCTTCCCCAAATCATGCAACAAGGATTTATATTCTTGAAATATGTCATATTTATTCTAGATCATAGATTATAGCAGTGAGTAAGCAAATATGTTTGCTCTCATGAAGCTCTTAGTCTAGTGTCAAATAATATTAATTCTATACTTTAATTTGAAACAACATAAGTAACAGATTTCGTTATCATTTGTTTGATTATGTCAAACAATTTTTGTGTGTAGCCATAAATGAATATAAATAACCAAAATATCATTCAGTAGTAATTTATTAAACTCTAATTACTGAAAATTTAACAGAATATATTACATTTAGATTTTACATTAGAGTGTGAAATAAGTAGGTTAATTATAAAAATATATTGATCACCTAACCAAAAGAAAAAAAAGCTTTAATACTATTCTATTGCTAAAGATATTTTTGAAGTAGTAAAATTGGAGAAAAATTCTTTCATGATGAAGAGCTTATCATTGATTTTGTCAGCTTTTTCAGTACAAGTTTTTCCCAAAACTCCATAAAGCAATAATTGACATCAAAGGGATTCCTTTTGATGCCAAAAGCTATCAAACATATAGCTTTGCCGTGTAAATATGTAATTCACTTTTTCCCCCCAAAGCATCACAGAGAAACATAACAGTGGTTACTATATATTTTTGGACATTTAAAAATTTTAGCACATTTTAAGGAAATGCAGCTGATAAATTATGCATCTCTTTTAGTAGGTCTTTTCGTGTTCCAATTATTTGGATTATGAAGAAAAACACTTCATTGTAAGAGCTTCCAATGTACTCAAGTGGAAATATATTGTAATGAAAAAGATAAGTCCATATGCTATGAATTGGCAACAGCTGTTCCACTTTCATCCTATGGGATGAGAGAGGAACAGAAACTGGAACACCTTGATGAATATTAAGATGCCAAGAAAGTGGAAGCTGGCACGATAATTCTACAAGTACCACATTCTTTGTGGTAATATCATTAAACCTAATGGCAGAGTGACAAGATACTACATCCACACATTACACTTATCTCAAAATTGAAAAATGTCAATCAGTCTGATAGCATGTATGTGTATATATTAAGGCAACTTCAATTTCTTTGAGTTATTTTACTGAATTAGCCAGGTGTCCCAAAACATTAGAGATATAATCTTAGCAAGGGCATATGTGTAAAACTTAACATTAGCCAATAAAAAACTTTTTTAAAAGCTAAAATAGACTTTAGTTAGGGTCTTTATCATGTAATGTAATAGCTAAAATTATATACCTAATAAAACAAGGTGCTTGAGGAAGTACAGAAAATTACATATTATGCTTTTTTTAATGAAGTAGCTTTGTGCTAAGTCTCACTTCAATTTGCAACTGCCTAACAGTACCTATGAAGCTGCTTTGGTGGTTAAGGGCACAAAATTTCAAGCCAGATGCCAAGAACTAAATACAAATTTTACCATCAACTAGTTGTATAGCTTTGTGCAAGTAACTTAAACATTCTATGCCAAAGTTTAATCATCAACTCTATATATGATTGGAGATTTATCTTGCTAAGTGCCATTAACCTCATTTGGTATATATTGGTGAATACTATATTTATGTATATATATAATTTATTGTCAAAGTGGCTTACATACAACACCCATTGCTCATCCCAACAAGTGCCCTCTTCCAAAACCATCACCCATTTCCCCCTCTTCCCCACCTCCCATCAACCCTCAGTTTATTCTCTGTATTTAAGTGTCTCTTATGGTTTGCCTCTCTCTCACTCTGTTTTTAACTATTTTTTCCCCTTCCCTTCCCCTATGGTCTTCTGTTAAGTTTCTCAAGATCCACATATAAGTGAAAACAAATGATATGATCTTGTCAATAGATGCAGAAAAAGCACTTGACAAAATTACATCTTTTATTAAAAACCCTCAAGAAAGTCGGGATAGAAGGAACTTACCTTAAACATCATAAAAGCCATATATGAAAAGCCCACAGCTAATATCATACACAATGGGTAAAAATGGAAAGCTTTCCCACTGAGATCAGGAACACAACAGGAATGTCCACTCTCACCACTGTTGTTTACATAGTTTTAATAGTCCTAGCATCAGCAATCAGACAGCAAAATGAAATAAAAGGCATCAAAATTGGCAAAGAAGTCAAATTCTCACTTTTCACAGATGACCTGGTAACTACATGGAAAACTTCACAGACTCCACCAAAAGGCTGCTAGAACTGATACATGAATTCAGTAAAGTAGCAGAGTACAAAATCAATGTACAGAAGTTGGTTGCAGTTTTTTTTTTTTTAAATTTTTATTTATTTCTAGGAGAGAGAGAGAGAGAGACAGTGTGAGCAAGGGAGGGTCAGAGAGAGAGGGAGTCACAGACTGAAACAGGCTCCAGGCTCTGAGCTGGCTGTCAGCACAGAGCCCGACGCGGGGCTCAAACCCACGAACCGCGAGATCATGACCTAAGCGAAAGTCGGACGCTTAACCGACTAAGCCACCCAGGCGCCCCAGGTTGCAGTTTTAATACACCAATAATGAAGCAACAGAAGGGGAAATATAGAAACTGATCCCATTTACAATTGCACCAAAACCATAAAATATCTAGGAATAAACCTAACTAAATATGTAAAGATCTGTATGCTGAAAACTATAGAAAGTTTACAAAAGAAGTTGAAGAAGACACAAAGAAATGGAAAAACATTCCATGTTCATGGATTGGAAGAATAAATATTGTTTAAATGTCATTATTACCCAAAGCAATCTACTCATTCAATTCAATTTCAATCAAAATTGCACCAGCATTCTTCTCAAAGCTAGAACAAACAATCCTAAAATTTGTATGGAACCACAAAAGAATTCTCCATATATATTAGCTGTAATACTTCAGCTGTAGGAGACATCGGTTGAGTAAAAATTAAAAAGATGATGTCTTAGCTAGAATTTATGAAAGCAGCTTATAAAAGCCTTTAGTTATAGATTTTGGAGTTTTGGTAAGACAACTAGTTATCATGGAGTGTTTTAGGTTAGGAAAATGTTATAACTTGACTTGATGTTAGGAAAGAAAATCAGTGAATTTATGAGAAAACCTTGGATTAAAATGTAGCTAAAAGAGAATTAAAACAAGACATCTGGAATTTGACTGCATGATATTAAATTAATTTAAGCCAATGGGAATAAGGACTTGCTTTAAGAAGAAAAGAGAAGAAATGGAAAGGCAGGCCAGGAGTTTGTTATGTACCAGGATGAATAGGGTTTGATGACTGGATATGAAGAGAATAGCAGAGTATAAGGACTTTAAAATTTAGTAATCAGTAGAACAATAGCTCACTAACAGAATCAGCAAATGCATGGGTGAATAGAACTGAGCTAAATGGAAAGAAGTAACTTAAGAGCAGTTAGTTTTATGCATATAGTCTTCCAATGTGAAGATTCTAGATAATAATTTTTCTACTGTGTATATCATCTAGATAATTTTAAACTATTATATGCATGTTTCTCTCTGGAAATAAATTTTTTAAAGTTTTTCTAAAGAAGAATTTTAAAATGATGTTAAAGTTAGCTCTTCCAAGTATCAGTATGATTAAAGTTATAGTAAAAAGCACAATACCAATTTTAATTAAATAATAAACTGTTTAGCATTTTTAGCTGTATCATTTTAACTGTAATTTTTGTGATGGTTGAATCTTTTCTAATTCTCTTAGCCATCATTATAACCACCCAAATATTATTTTAATTGTTCTTCCATCACTATATGTTAAGTGACTCTTAACATATAGTACCATTATGTCTATTAATCTAAATTTTCTTTTTCTTTTTAGTTTTTTAATGTTTATTTTTATTTTTGAGAGAGAGGGAGAGAGAGAGCACGTGAGAGAGAGAATGAGTGGAAGAGGGGCAGAGAAAGAGAGGGATACAGAATCCAAAGCAGACTCTATGCTCTGAGCTGTCAGCATAGAGCCTGATGCAGGGCTCAAGCTCACAGACCACAAACCGACGCTGAACCAACTGAGCTACCCAGGCACCCCTATTGATCTAAATTTTCAATAAAATTCATTTTATTATGAAGACAGGCATTATTTATATATCATGGCATTTACATATATAAACATTTTTATTAATTCTCTCTTTGGGAGAATCCAAGCAGAGATAGAGAGGAGATAAAATATGTTTAATTTTTAGCTTTAAATATTCCACTGTATCTTCGCTACTCATTCTAGTTATGAAGTAGTTGGATTAGGTATGAATAGTTTGGCAAGTCTTTTTTATTTTATTTTATTTATTTTATTTTATTCTATAATTTTTGATAAGACATTTTAGAAAAAAAGAAATTCAAACTGTATTGTCAGGAAAACTTTCACGGAGAAGATTGAACTTACAGGTATTCTTGTAAGAGGGCATATTGGAGATGGATAAAATGGAAAGAAAAATTTAGACAGAGGAAATGTGTATATTTAAAAGAAGATGAGTATTTCCATCCTTTTAAAACTATTACATAATAATATTGCTGGAATACAGTTTTTAGGTAGGAAAATACTGGGGTATAAAGTAAAAAATGCATTGAATTAAGAACCTTGAACAATACTGTGCCTATTATACTATGTCCATCACTGTTGTTATTCACTGGGGAGTTTCCCAAGGATTAACCTAATTCTGCCATGTTCTTCATTCAGTGTAACTCTTCATGTACTCACACACACACAAGATATCCAAAAACCCTCACCTTGTTTCAGGAGAACTTACAGTAAACCAGGATTCTGGACCAATTGGTATTTGAAAAATGAGGAGTTTGTGGAGTAAGGTGGGGGCAAAAAACCACCCATCCTCTGAGTTCCTCCCATTCATCTCTTTATCCTTCTGAAACTGATATTCTTGCCCTTCTCTTCCTTTTCTCAATCATTTCTGGTGGCCATTTTGGTTTCTTTTACCCATTTACCTGAGGAATATCTTATTCTATCTCCCAAAAAGAGAAAAATGATATCACTGGAAAGTCTATTATTTCGGCAGTAAAATTGATAGGTTCTTTGAAGTCTCAGTTTCTGAAAAATGGGAAATACCTCTTAGTCTAAAAGTGAGAAAGAGTAAGAAAAGGGACATTTACACTGAAATATACAATGAATACAGCAAGATATAACCTTGTTGCAGTATGATAAAATGATTAGACTTTGTCATCTAGGTAAAATGTATTTTTTTCTTGGGTTATACGGTGTCCCTAGCCCTAAGTGATGTCCTGACAAATCCTGAGAACCTGTAAATATGTTACCTTACACATCACAAAAAGACTTTCCAGATGGATGTGATTAGGTTAAGGATACTGAAATAGGAAAATTATCTAAGAATATTGATGTGGGCCCAATGTGGTCACAAGAGTCATTATAAGAGGAGATAGAAAAGGCATAACTAGAGAAAAACTGCTATGACAATAGAAGCTAAGGGGGAGAGAGAGAGAGAGAGAGAGAGACACTAGAAGATGCTATTCTAGTTCCTTTGAAGATAAAGGATGGGACTACACACCAAAGAATGATGGTAGCCTCTAGAAGCTAGAAAAGTCAATGGAACTTGTTATTCCTTAATTTTAGAGAAGAAATTCAATCCTGGTGACCATTCTAGACTTCTTCCCTTCAGAACTATAAGAGAACTAGTGAGGGAGAACAGTTATAATTAGGTAGAGACTGAGATGCTGCTATGAAGTTATCAATGTGGGATTATGAAATCCTAGAGTAAAGAGATTACAATATAAATAACAAGAAAGGATTATTTATAAGGGGAAAATTTATGCAATACAACTTATTTTTCAGACTAAAGAAATAGAAATAGTTTCAAACATATCCTTCACTCTCCCAACACCATCTCTTAAAAAGGCTGTCTTTTTCCGTTGGATATTCTTTCCTGCTTTGTCAAAGATTAGTTGGTTGATGGTGAAGTGGACAGCAACATACAGAACAATGAAACTAGATCATTTTCTCACACCAGACACAAAAATAAACTCAAAATGGATAAAGGGCCTGAACGTGAGACAAGAAACCATCAAAACCCTAGAGAAGAAAGCAGGAAACAACCTCCTTGACCTCAACCACAGCAACTTCTTACTTGACACATCCCCAAAAGCAAGGGAATCAAGAGCAAAAATAAACTATTGGGACCTCATCAAGATTAAAAGCTTCTGCATGGCAAAGGAAACAATCCATAAAACTAATAGGCAACCAATGGAATGGGAAAAGATAGTTGCAAATGACATATCACATAAAGGGTTAATATCCAAGATTTCTAAGGAACTCACCAAACTCCACACCCGAAAAACAAACTACCCAGTAAAGAAATGGGTAGAAGATATGAACAGACACTTCTCCAAAAAGATCATCCAGATGGCCAACAGACACATGAAACGATGCTCAGCATCCCTCACCATCAGGGAACTACAAATCAAAACCACACTGAGATATCACCTCATGCCGGGCAGAGTGGCTAAAATGAACAAATCAGGAGACTCTAGATGCTGGTGAGGATGTGGAGAAACTGGCTCCCTCCTACACTGCGGTGGGAATGTAATTTGGTACAGCCCCTCTGGAAAACAGTGTGGATGTTCCTCAAAAAATTAACAGTAGAACTCCCTTATGACCCAGCAATAGCTCTGTTAGGAATTTACCCAAGGGATACAGGAGTGCTGATCCATAGGGGCACATGGACCCAATGTTCATAGCAGCACTCTCCACAATAGCCAAAACATGGAAAGAGCCTAAGTGTCCATCAACGGACAAATGGATCCAGAAGCTGTGGTTTATCCATACGATGGAATACTACATGGCAATGAGAAAGAATGAAATCTGGCCTTGTGTAGCAACATGGATGGACCTTGATGGTGTTATGCTGAGCGAAATAAGTCAGGCAGAGAAGGACAGATACCATATGTTTGCACGTATAGGAGGNTGAGCAAAATAAGTCAGGCAGAAAAGGACAAATATCATATGTTGCACATATAGGAGGATTAGGAGGAACTTAACGGAGGACCATGGGGGAGAAGGGGAAAAATAATTGGAGAGAGGGAGGGAGGCAAACCATGAGAGACTCATGAATGCTGAGAACAAACTGAGGACTGATGGGTGTAGGGGGTGAGGGGGGAGATGGACATGGAGGAGGGCACTTGTGGGGATGAGCACTGGGTGTTATATGGAAACCAACTTGACAATAAACTGTTTGTAAAATAAATAAATAAATAAATAATAAAACATATCCTTTGTTTGTGTTTTGAGCATGGATGAGTAGGGTTACATAACTGAAAAATGGAAATTGCAAAAAACAAATGACATGTATGTCATGTCAAATTAGGATAAAAAATAATGGTCAATACTATTTCAGGTAATCATAAAATATTACATTAAAGATTGTGCTTGAGTATTATAAAAATTTTCCCAAGAATTCTCTATATTTTCCAATCATCCTCTTCTCTTTATAAATGCTATAGACAGTGATCCCCTCTTTTTACTTGATTTCTGTGGAAAAGAAGGAATGTGTATAATCCCCAAATACTGATAAAAAATTACAAAATTTCAAGATAAGTATTTATAGTACACCCATCTTGTCCATGAAGGTACAAGACTTGATTTAAATTCCTTAATGTTCAGGTAAGTCCACAATGCCTTCCTAGCTTCTTTCCAAATGTATGTAAGTCTTGGTTTAATGCATAATTAATATAACTCTCCAATATAAAGGGGCACTGACTGGCCCAGTCTGTAGAACATGCAACTCTTGATACTGGGGTTTTGGGTTTGAACCCCATACTGGGTGTAGAAATTACTTAAAAATAAAATTTAAAAAATCTCCATTATAAAAATAGATTAAAAATTAACCTCAAAATATATTTTTAAAGGGAATATAAATAATATAATAATTCCTTACATAGCTAATGCCTTATTACAATAATGCACTTATAAATGCATGAACTACAAAACAATTTTTTTATAATACTACTCACAAATGAAAATGCAAGTATCCAAACTTATCCAAATATCTGAAAGTATATTATTTATATTAAATCTCAAAATAACTTAGTCCTTCTTATGTTAGTCAAAACACTAACAATTATTACATTCTCAGTAATTATTACATCAGGATTCCTTTTCAATTACTCATCACATAATAACCATATAAAGTCTTTTCTGTCAGAAACCTTAACAACAATACATATGATAGAGGTTTATTTTCAAATTGTTTTAAAATAAGGACATTGAAAATAATGGGATTATAGGCTTTTAACTTTGCAAAATTAAATATGAAATAAATGCTTGCTACTTTTAGAAAGGATATATAAGCATTATCAAAATGTTCACTAACTTTCTCTATTGTCTTATTTTATGAAACTGCTTAGCAATCCTCAATGCAGCTAATTCTAGCTTTCCACTAAAATTATCAGGAAATAAAAAGAAAATAACACACTAAAAATAGTATTGAAAATTTCTACTGAAACATGAGCCAAATTTAGAGTGAGATTTCAAAATAATTTTGATTGATTAATGATTTCTTATACCCAGGCTTCTCCTCACCAAAAATAAGTTATCAACAATAAAAAAGCTAACATTTGTTTTAAAACATTAAAAAAGAATTTGGAGAAATTATAGCAACTTTTTTTTTTTTCTTTTCCTATATCCTTCCTCTTTTTCCTTCTCAAATAATGGACCTCAATGCTCTCATGACAATTTTTTTTTTTGGCCCACTATGAAGAACATACCAAAGCACCCACAGAGAATAAATAAATCAATTAGGTGTTTAAATACTTTTTGGAAACATAACGGGACAACTAGATTTTTAAAAGCTAAGTACATTAGCTTTTAATAATGGGTACATTATTTCGTTGTTTGTTCTTTACTCTCAACGTTAGGTATCAACATTTAATGAACAAAAGAAGCTGAGTAAAAAATCTACCCACAATCCTAATTGACTTGGGAAAGTATGGTAGAAGTACAATACTGCATTCACCCAGGAAAATTACTGTTTCAGGGTTAGGATTTAGGGAGCCAGAAAGTAAGCAGTAAGGATGTGTATAGATCGACTAGATTTATGGAACTGGACTACAAGAGACAATTTATATAAGAACAGGAGAGGTATTGAACAAGACCTTAGGCTTTTGGGAAGGGTAAGCGTTTCATCACAGGGAAAAGGTATATTTATTTTTTAAATAGGACCTACAAATCACTCTGGTGAGCTGGAAAAGAAACATGATAATCAATGTTAGTGTAGGGTTCCTGCCACCTCATCCCCTGAGATTAAGTCCCTAAGTGGGCTACTTTCACTCATTAGCTTACAAAAATAGTTGTTACTTTTTTAAATTTTAGCAAATTGAACATAACTCTCTTCCTTCCTTTTTTTCTTCTCTCTCCTTCCCTCTTTCTTTTTCTCTCTTTCTTTTTTCTTTCAAAAGATATCTTTATGTCTTCAACAAAGCCCTCTAACTGTTACTCTCTCAGCTTGTAAAACCCACATTTTCTGCAAGGATGAAACCCACATCCTTCAGCATTGCCTAATTTACTTCTTCAAAGAATTACAACTATACACCAAAGCTTGCTGCTCATGCGTTTCAGGGCTGACCTACCTCAAGTCCAGAGTGAGAGGACAATGAAATGCAGAGAGATGACAGACACTCAGGGGTACTCCTGAGATGCAGGAACACCAGCATTAAGGGAAATAAAGCCAGCTTTGGATAGGATCTCAGAAGTTACATCCCAGAGGTACTTACTGGACACAACAATTCACCTCCTCACACTTTCCAAACCTGGGCTTCCCCCTCCTCTGCTCCAACATCAAACAGAGTGTTGTTTATCCATGATGCACTTCCAGCCCAAGGCCCCAGGAGCCTGTGCATTGGCCTCCTTCACATCTTAAATGCCACCTCATTAAGAATGGCAGTTGTCAATAGAAATTAGCCAGTGATGTGGAGTCAGGCTCATGCTGCACATCTGCACACTGCTTTTTATGAATCCTGCTCTGTCGACTACTACACACGTGATAGCAACTTTGTACATAACTTTATATATAAAGAGAATATAGTGTGATCAAATAATTTATACAAAGTACTCAAAAATTAAATAATTTAATGCACCAAGCACCAAGTTATTAATTAAGAGCCTCAAAAGACATCTTGAATCAATAAAGCAAGGTCACTGTCCTTAAATGACACAACAAACAACTGGATTAATCTGTCTCTTACATACATGTGTAGCCACCTTGCTTTCATGTCTATGTCAGCACGTTTTCTTTTTCTTTTTTTTTCTTAAATAGTTTAATGTCAAGTTGGTTTCCATATAACACCCAGTGCTCATCCCCACAAGTGCCCTCCTCCATGTCCATCTCCCCCCTCACCCCCTACACCCATCAGTCCTCAGTTTGTTCTCAACATTCATGAGTCTCTCATGGTTTGCCTCCCTCCCTCTCTCCAATTATTTTTCCCCTTCTCCCCCATGGTCCTCCGTTAAGTTCCTCCTAATCCTCCTATACGTGCAAACATATGGTATCTGTCCTTCTCTGCCTGACTTATTTCGCTCAGCATAACACCCTCAAGGTCCATCCATGTTGCTACACAAGGCCAGATTTCATTCTTTCTCATTGCCATGTAGTATTCCATCGTATGGATAAACCACAGCTTCTGGATCCATTTGTCCGTTGATGGACACTTAGGCTCTTTCCATGTTTTGGCTATTGTGGAGAGTGCTGCTATGAACATTGGGTCCATGTGCCCCTATGGATCAGCACTCCTGTATCCCTTGGGTAAATTCCTAACAGAGCTATTGCTGGGTCATAAGGGAGTTCTACTGTTAATTTTTTGAGGAACCTCCACACTGTTTTCCAGAGGGGCTGTACCAAATTACATTCCCACCGCAGTGTAGGAGGGTGCCCGTTTCTCCACATCCTCACCAGCATCTAGAGTCTCCTGATTTGTTCATTTTAGCCACTCTGCCCGGCATGAGGTGATATCTCAGTGTGGTTTTGATTTGTAGTTCCCTGATGGTGAGGGATGCTGAGCATCGTTTCATGTGTCTGTTGACCATCTGGATGTCCTCTTTGGAGAAGTGTCTGTTCATGTCTTCTGCCCATTTCTTCATTGGATTATTTGTTTTTCGGGTGTGGAGTTTGGTGAGTTCCTTATAGATTTTTGATACTAGCCCTTTATGTGATATGTCATTTGCAACTATCTTTTCCCATTCCGTCGGTTGCCTATTAGTTTTATGGATTGTTTCCTTTGCTGTGCAGAAGCTTTTAATCTTGATGAGGTCCCAATAGTTCATTTTTGCTTTGATTTTCTTGCCTTTGGGGATGTGTCAAGTAAGAAATTGTTGCGGTTGAGGTCAAGGAAGTTGTTTCCTGCTTTTTCCTCTAGAGTTTTGATGGTTTCCTGTCTCACGTTCAGGCCCTTTATCCATTTTGAGTTTATTTTTGTGTCTGGTGTGAGAAAATGATCTAGTTTCATTCTTCTGCATGTTGCTGTCCAGTTCTCCCAGCACCATCTGTTAAAGAGGCTGTCTTTTTCCATTGGATATTCTTTCCCGCTTTGTCAAAGATTATTCGGCCATACATTTTTGGGTCCAATTCTGAGTTCTAATTCTGTTCTATTGGTCTATGTGTCTGTTTTTGTGTCCATACCATACGGTCTTGATGATGACAGCTTTGTAGTAGAGGCTAAAGTCTGGGATGGTGATGCCTCCTGTTTTGTTTTTCTTCTTCAGTATTACTTTGGCTATCCTAAAGTTTAAAATGAGTTTCTTATGGACAGCAAATAGATGGATTTTGGATTTTTTTTTTATCTATTCTGCTACCCTATGTCTTTTGATTAGAGCATTTAACCCATTTAAATTCAGTGTTATTATTGAAAAATATGGGTTTAGAGTCATTGTGTTCTTTGTAGGATTCATGCTTGTGGTGCTGTCTCTGATACCTTGTGTTCCTTAAACATTTCCCTCATAGGGTCCCCCTCAGGATTTCTTGTAAGGCTGGTTTAGTGGTGATGAATTCTTTCAATTTTTGTTTATTCAGGAAGACTTTTATCCCTCATTCTATTCTGAATGACAGGCTTGCTGGATAGAGGATTCTTGGCTGCATATTTTTTCTGTTCATCACATTGAAGATTTCCTGCCATTCCTTTCTGGCCTGCCAAGTTTCAGTAGATAGGTCTGTAACCACTCTGATAAGTTTCCCTATGTATATTAGGGCCCTTTTATCTCTAGCTGCTTTCAGAATTCTCTCTTTGTCCTTATATTTTGCCAGTTTCACTATGATATATTGTGCAGAAGATCAATTCAAGTTATGTCTGATAGGCGTTCTCTGTGCCTCTTGGATTTCAGTGTCTGTTTCCTTCCCCAGACTGGGGAAGTACTCTGCTATAATTCATTCAAGCACTCCTTCAGCGCCTTTCCATCTCTCTTCTTTTTCTGGAATTTCTATGATAAGGAAATTGTTCCATTTATTCTATCGCTCAGCCTTAGAACTCTCCTTTCATGTTACTATATCACTTCATCTCTCTTTTTCTCGGCTCTCTTTTCCTATAATTGTGTTTTTTAATTCACCTATTCTCCTCTCGGCCTCCATTGGATGCCTCCATTTTATTATGCACCTCATTTATAGCATTTTTAAATTCAGCACAACTATTTTTTAATGATTTTTTAAATTTATTTCCAGGAGAGAGAGAGAGACAGAGTGAGCAGGGGAGGGTCAGAGAGAGAGGGAGTCACAGACTGAAACAGGCTCCAGGCTCTAAGCTGGCAGTCAGCACAGAGCACGATGCGAGGCTCTAACCCATGAACCGTGAGATCATGACCTAAGCGAAAGTCAGACGCTTAACCGAATAAACCACCCAGGCGCCCCTCATCACAACTATTTTTAAGCTCCATAGTCTTTGTAGCAATAGTTTCTCTGATGTCTTCCATGCCATTTTAAAGCCCAGCGATTATTTTTATGACTATTGTTCTAAATTTTTGTTCAGTTATGTTGCTTATATCTGTTTTGAGCAGTTCTTTAGGTGTCATTTCTTCCTGGAATTTCTTTTCAGGAGAGTTCTTCCATTTTGTCATTTTGGTTAGCTTTCTGTCTCTTGTTAGTTTTAGAAGCTTATTATGCACTCTGCACCTGTGAGTACTGCTGTAATAAAGAAGGCTCTTTGACTGTCCAGGGCCTATCCATTCAGGAAGTGTTCTTTGAATGGTGTTTCTTGGTCTTTCTTGTTGAGGCCTTGGTTATTTTATTTCCCTACTCATAGTGGTATTTGGGGCTCTCCACCATGTGTACTTTGGCTTGTTTCTTGAGGTAGCCCTGGAAAGGAAACAGACAGACACACAGGGAACAAAGGCATGCAAACACACAGACAAACCCAACAAACATGCAAACCGAAAGAAAAAAAGAAAAAGAAGGGGAAAAAAAGAGGAAGGAGGAAAAACAGATAATAAAAATAAAAATAAAGAAAAAATAAAAAAGAAGAAAAGAAAAGAAAAAAGAAAAAAACCCAAAAGACAAAGGACAGTAAAAGCATAAAACCAGAATTCTCCGTTACAAATAAAGAGCCGGTGTATGCAGTGCTGATGGAAGAGTATATACAGAGAAATGACAGGGCTGGAAGGAAGAGAAAATGGAAGAGAAATGACCAGAGAGACTAAGAGATTTAATTGAGAGAGAGAAATAGGAGAATATGGTAAGAAGAGAAGAAAAAGAAACGAAGATGTTACTCAGAGCAACTGTATAGTCTGATTACTCCAGAGAAAGTAGTAATAGGAAGGTAGCAGTGGAAGTGTAGAATATATATCTAGAGTATGGATTAAATGTGACTGTTTAAGCAAACCAGTGACCAGAATGCCCAGTCCAGCAGAGGGGAGAAATATGAAGAAGACAAGGAAAATCTATCTAAATAGAAAGGATTGATCTAGAGTTAATCATGGTAGTGCATCCATGTTGATGTTGCCCTGGCTCCAGTAAAAAAAAAAAAAAAAAAAGCATCTCTCTTGTGGGGATGGGCGTGGTTTGGTGTAGGCGGGTCTTAGCCTTCACTGTGCCCTGCAGGCTGCTTCCTGAGGTCCTGCCTTGGCGGATTAAGGGAAGAAAAATGGCGGTGCCCCAGTACCCTCTTGAACCAAGCGTTGCAACTCACTCTTTTGGGTCCGATCTCCCTGTGCTGCAGGCGTAGCCAAGGTGGGCCATGCTCTATGTCCCAAGCCAGGCCTCGTTTCCACATCTTAGTCCACGTGCCCCATTAATATCGCTGAAATATAAATCCCTACTTCTCTGCCATCTTGCCTCCTCTATGTCAGTACTTTTTCATATGGCAGAGGATTAAATGATATCCCTTTATGATCACTGTTGGTCAGAGTTATTTCTAGTATATACAACCAAAATTAATACTAGCTAATATAGATAGAGATAACATTATTTTCTATTTGACTTCTTTACCACAAAACTTTGAAAACAATTTTATTTACATTACTTCATAATATCATAAAGTATACATAACATAAATACACATAAAAAAAAGCAAAAGGTATTTCTACAAATGTAGAAATATGTACATTTCTACAAATGTACTTACGGTATATCAGTGGCCAAATATCAATATCCTGATGTTGATGAAAAAATTATATGAATATTTTTTCAAAAAATAAATGACAATGTAGATAGAAAGTATAAAATGATCATTTAATATACTAGTATTTAAAACACTATACAATGATAGAAGTCAAATATATCTCACAAAAATTGAAAGAAAGAAAAAATAGATAAAAGATTTTTAAAAATTTAATTGAGGTAATGTAGTGCATAACAGGATTTGGAACTGATAAACCATCGCTAATGATTGGAATGTGATCAGTACAGTATTTTGCAAGGAGACTTTGGTAATAAATATTGAAATCATTCGAATATGGATAGTACTTGAACTAGCTAATAAAGTTCCATAATTTATGTTTTATATTATATTTTCATAATTATAGAATTTATCTTTCTTTTTGGTGTTTCAAGTTCTCCAGGCATGTGTATTGTACAAGTGTATCTCAAAGGCCAAAGTTTCCTTCATCCACAATTCAATAATTTGTCAAAATAGTTTTCTTTTGGATGAAATAGTTGACCTCCCATTTTTAAAGGCAATACTTGCTTTCATCACTCTATCAGACATGCTTTGTGTTGTTTTGTGTCCTTTTTCAGATGTGTATACATTTGAGTCTTTATCAAAACTTGAACAAATGCTTCTTTACCTTTCCTAACATCTTTGCCTTTAATAATAAGACTTACCAATCGAACATATATCAGAGTTTAGAAGAATCACATGAATGAGAAGTTACAGAGACAATGCAATTCCAAATAGTGAGCATATTTTCTTAACTCTCTCAACTTTATCCCTCTCCCATACTTGGAAAGTAGTTGCATAAGTAACTGTGATAGAGAAAAGGGTAAGATAAGTTGGCTACATATACCATGCTTTTACTGGAAGCCAACCTATTACACATTACTTCAGCTGGGACATAAACATAAAACAAGAAAAGCATAGGCCCTGGATTCACTGTAGGCTGATCCCTGCTTTCCCTCTTGCCACAATGGCTTACACATCACTTCTTTCTGAAGGATTTCTCAATATTGAAATCAAATGTTCATAATATCTTTGTGTGCTCTTTATTAGTAAACTCATTTAAGTCCAATAAGCACACTGTATTGATAAAAACTGTGTTAATAAGAATATTTTGGGAGTGCCTGGGTGGCTCAGTCAGTTAAGTGTCTGACTTCAT
This sequence comes from Hyaena hyaena, assembly GCF_003009895.1. Classification (NCBI taxonomy): domain Eukaryota; kingdom Metazoa; phylum Chordata; class Mammalia; order Carnivora; family Hyaenidae; genus Hyaena; species Hyaena hyaena. The sequence continues at coordinate 294,144 of NW_024082090.1, read as the reverse complement.
CTCAGGTTATGATCTCGCAGTTCAGGAGTTGAAGCCCCACATAGGGCTCTGTGCTGACAGCCCAGAGCCTGGACCCTGCTTTGGATTCTGTGTCTCCCCTTCTCTCTGCCCCTCCCCAGCTCGTGTTCTGTCTCTTCCCTCTCTCAAATAAAATAAACAATAAAAAAGTATATTAATACCTTGTGTGTATTTCTTCCATAAACTTGAAATCTATAAAAAAACAGATAGAAAAAATCTGAAGAAAACTAAGTTTCTACATATTAGAAATGTTAAATATTATCTCTTTTACAGTATCAAAACCACCAAAAGTGTTTTTCCACATAAAAATGGATAGAATTATTGTTTAATATCACTGTATGATAAGGAAGCAATGCTTAGATGCATTCATAAACATTTTCATTCATTGTGAAAACACATGGAATATATGCTTTCAATTTAGACTCCCTCAAATTGAAGACAGGAAAGTAGTCACAGAATACCACTGCATCACTTATATTGCCCTCTTTGCTAGCAGATCATTTTAGAGTGTTTCCTTTTTTAAAAATCACTAGTCAAAATTTATCTTTTTTTCCAAGATAGAAAAATGTGTTTGTGTTCTATTTTTACTCAAAAACTTCTCTAATAAAATTGAAAGTAGCCAATGTTCATTTAAATGATAATAAATAAAAGAAGCATATATTTTAACTATGAGAGAACACAAAATGGGTAAACAAATTGGGTTTCAATGCAAATACAATGTATTTGATTTCTAAAAATGTAACACATTACTATGTTAAAAGTATGTAGCTTCGTCCATCGTAGTCTTTCACAAAAACTGTGGATATGGATCTGTCACTCTTCTTGACATAGCACTGACAACAGGCCTATCCCACAGAATGATGAAAACCTAACGCAATAAGAATTTCTAATCTTTGCGATCACATATCCTTTCCTTGAAGCTCTGCCAGGAGTGTTTCCTCTGAGAACAATGCTCAAACTTTTCATTACAAAACTCAAAACCACTTAAACTCACAGAATTTAGATATCCACATTTGCATTAACTTAAAAGATTGGACTTGAATTCATATGGGGAAGTCTCAATCTAACGATGAAATTTTAAATCCTTTTATTTTTCTGTCTTGAAAATTAAATGCTCCATGGATGGAGATCATTGGTTTTGTATCAAGTTTGATTTAGCGTTCCCATTTCTTTTGGGATTCTGTGCTTTTATGGGATGTCATGAATACCTGAGTAAGATACAAGAATACAGACAGAAGTACTTGCTTAGGGCTCACGGCTCATAGGGAAAAAAATGTGCTTGAGTGTGTGTGTGTGTGTGTGTGTGTGTGTGTGCGCGTGTGTGTCTATATGCCTGTCATTCTGTAAAAATTGATTTACCCACTATATTATTCGGTGATGGCATATAAGATTTATTGTTCTTTTGAGATCACTTGAGTGCACTCAGGGACAGTGTTGAACTCTTTAAAAACTCTTTAAAACAAACTGAACTAAACTCATTTTAACATGTTTCTGCCTGCCTTGAAAATCGTAATGGAAAGTGACTTCTAGGAAGTTGCCATTTAAAAAAAAAAAAAAGTTCTTTTGTAAAAATCCAACATCGCGAATGAAAAACTAAAACCTAAGTCTATTTCCTCAAAGAATCACTTAGTTTTTTACTTAACACTCCAGAGCAAGATTTTAGATCAAGGCTCATCACAAATTTTCTGTAAAATCTCAACTAAAAATAATTTTATGCTTTGTGGAGCAGAGGTCTCTGTTTCACCTACCCAACTATGCACCAAAACAACATGGTTATATAAAGCTTTATTTACAAAACAGGAAGTGAGCTATATTTGGCCTGCGGGCTCTAGTTAGTCCATCTTTGTCTTAAAGTATGAATATATGTAATTTACAGGAAAATTTAAGGTGTTAAATCTACATATTTTACATGCATAATAAAGAATGCATGTATAATAAATCTATTCTTATTAATGATTGTATATATTCACATGGAAGATCGTTACACTGAAAATAACTCATTAATATTTTTACATTCATTAGAAATCACTATAACAATATTTCTATTTCACTTTTCAGAAAGAAAAAGAGCAAAATGACATGGATAGAGTAAGAGTGTATTATGCTAAGCAAAAGAAGTCAGTCATAGAAAGACAAATACCATATGATTTTACTCGTATGTGGAATTTAAGAAACAAAGCAGATGAACACAAGGGAAAGAAAAGAGAAAGAGATGGTTTTGACCACCACATACTAAAAGTGAGGAATTTAAAAGAAGAGAAATGTACATAGGCATGTATAGAAAAAATTGAACGCTGTTTACATATACTCGCTCTCCACTTTGTCCTCCTCAGTGAGGGACATCCTGAGCTCCCCACAATTTTATAGGTACCTAATCTTTTCTTAAATCATTTCCTACCATTAATATTATGAATGGTTTCTATCTCCAGCACTAAACTCTGACCTTTGTTATGTCATCACAACACATTTTCAAAACTATAACCTGTGGTAAATTAAAAGGAGATTCTGTTTCAACAGATGCTGTAATAGTAGCAGAACTGATTGGGAAGAGTGAATATTGATTTGACTGGATGTTGAACTCAGGTTTCAGCAAAGCCCGACAAGAAAAGATAAAGATGGAATAATTTTGAGTGGCTGAAGAACAGTCTTTGTAGAACATAAGTTTTTAAGACTCTCTCAAACATCTTCCATTAAGACATTTTGGCCAGACAGGCAGGAAAGATCAGTTAATTTTAAGGCGTTTCTTTTGAAAATAAGCTAATTGTATCAGATGGCTTGAATGTGGCTACAATTAAGTGGGAAGAGGTGCTAAAGTGAATACTGGGATTAGTAAATAAATGACAGGTTTTTAATTTAAGAACTGTATCTAACAGGGGCCTTTGTGGTTACTTTCAAGCAGAAATAACTGAATGCTAATAGATCAAAAAGCTCAAATGTTTCCAAGGGAACTTGAGTCAACACTGTGGCCTATAATGCCTCTAACTTTTTATGTGTGTTAAATAGTTAACTATAAGTGAGATTGAATTACCAGGTCATATTGTAAATATATGATCAATTTTTAATAAACTGTCAAACTATTTTCTATTTTATACTTCAGTCAGTCAAGTATAAGAGATCTACTTTTTTGGAGTGCTCCCTTACAATTGATATTGTTAGTCTTTTTCGTTTTTGCTATTGAAGTAGTCCTTTTCATTTTGCTATTGGAGCGCCTGAGTGGCTCAGTCGGTTAAGCATCTGACTTCAGCTCAGTTCATGACCTCTCAGTCCGTGACTTTGAACCCACCTCGGGCTCCATGTTGACAGCTCAGAGCCTGGAGCTTGCCTCAGACCCTGCATCTCCCTCTCTTTCTGCCCTTTCCCGACTCACACTCAGTCTGTGTGTCTCTCTCTCTCTCAAAAATAAATAAACATTAAAAATTTTAAGGAAAAAAAGTGCTTTTTTCATTATGAAACTTTTCTCTTAAAATTTATTAGCTATAATGTATGTAAAAGAGCAGCATGTGTTCTAAATATACTTTTGATAAATCAACTTTATTGAGGCATTTTGTATAATGCAATGCATACATTTTTAGTCCAAATGTGAGTGACTTTTGATAAATCACTGAAATCATGAAATCACTACTGTCAAGAATATCAGGCATTTCTATCACGCCCAACAGTTTTCTTATCCTGTTTGCTCACTGAACTTTCATCCCTATCCACAAAATCATGGTCCCTCATGCTTCTTTCGGAAATGTTACAGTACCTTCTGGAAGTTATGTTTTTTTCTTTTTTGATTCTAGCTATTGTGGCTAGATATATGTGCCATTCCAAGGCAAGTTTTGTGCTATTGTTAAGTTAGGGTCGCAATTCATTTTCTTCCATATCTACTGAAAAGACTATGCTTTTTCCTCAGAATTTTATCAGCACTCAGTTGTGTGGGTTTATTTCTTGACTCCAATTCTTTTAAAATCTTTGGTCTATTTGTCTATCATTACACCAATACCACATGGTTGTAAATATTTAAATGTTATAATAAGACTGAAACCAAGTAATGTGAGACTCACATTTGTGTTGAAAGTGGTGGGTTTTTTCTTAGTCTAAAATTCTGTGATTTTACCAAGTAATTCATTAATTCAACTAACAATTATGGAATGGTTACTTTTATCACCTACTTTGTTTCACACTGAGGATAAAAAGAAGGAAAGCTTACTTGTCAAGGCTTATATGTAATGTAATAATGAGCTAGAAACTGTTAAAATAGTTTATATACCTATATATATACATATATATATGAAAATGGAAAATAGAAACAAAAATTTATACCAAAAACAACAAAAACAGAAATGTAGGAATCAAATTTATGTGTAGAGGGTAGAAATTCTAACAAGACTAATTACATGTAATATGGGATTGTCCATTCTCTTCCCATCACATGGTAATTCAAAAGCACAATAATACATTAATAATGCTAGGAGAGCACAGAGCAAACACATTTGTGTCAATATGCCAAATAAGATAGCTTCAGGTTTATTTTAATTCAGTGGTGGGCCAGTGAAGAATAATGACCTATGAAAAATATCTATGTAGTAAAAATTCATAAACAGTAGTGTGCTATTGGATATGCATGTTACAATGGTGAAGGAAAGTGGTTGCCAGAGAGAACTGTAGGATTGTAACTAGGGTGACTAAGTGAACTGAGTTATCATAAACTTAGATTTTAATATAAGAAGAGAAGACACAAGTAGTTGGTAATTTAGAACCTCATACAGCTGAGGTTCTTACAGATATCTATGGAAAGGCCATTGGGTCATCAGAATTAAATGTTTGGGAAAGATAAGCAGCCTTTTAAATACCAGTGATGCATCCATAATCACATACTCCAGGAATTGTCTCATTAAACAAGTGAACTGTATCATAAATGTATTGTGTCCATATTAAAATCACAGTCTTTGAAAGACTTACATGAACATTCAGATGGATAGTACTCCATAATTCTATCATTTATATATTATTATTATTTAATTTGAATGCATATTTTGTAGTTATTTCTGAATATTCTGAGAGATATATTTCCTCAAAATTGATTCAGTTACAAGAGTTATGTAAAGATGAAAAACAGTTTCATGGTTCTTCACAGCATCTACCCCAAGGTCAACTTTTTCATCATTTATAATTATTATTTCAGGGATTCAGTTAAGTAATTGCTTGTATACATGCATGAATAAGGAATAACTTTAAAATATTTTAGTCCTTTGAAGGTATCCATATACCCAGTATTTATGAATAAATGGAATAGCCTCTTAGTAAAACAAATATATAATTCAGGATCTTTTTGATTTTCAAAAAGCAACACTATTTTTCTACAACCTGTTACTCAGAAAATATAAATATTACTTCAATGAGTAACACTGAATATCTTTGTATCTGATAACTTCTAGTAACAACAAGTATGATTTATCTGCCATGAACGTATTCTGGATACTTTAGAAGATATAAAAAATTATTATGGTAGTTCAACAATATCTTTCAAGTTGTGTCAAACTGTGCAACTAACTCAATCTATATCATCAGAATGCTGCATAATTATGTTATTTCACTATTTTACCTTCTCCATTCTTGATATTCTAATAAAACCAGTTTTTTTTAATGTTTTTATTTATTTCTAGGAGAGAGAGAGACAGCGTGAGCAGGGGAGGGTCAGAGAGAGAGGGAGTCACAGACTGAAACAGGCTCCAGGCTCTGAGCTGGCAGTCAGCACAGAGCCCGACGCGGGGCTCGAACCCACGAACCTCGAGATCATGACCTAAGTGAAAGTCGGACGCTTAACCGACTAAGCCACCCAGGCGCCCCTAAAACCAGTTTTTATTAATAACAAAAGTTGCAAATACTTATTCAAAATGAATGATGTGCCAGATGTTTGGCTCAACCTATGCATTGATTAACTCATGACTCTCCAAAATGGGTTTGTTTTATCTCTAGAGGTATGGAAAGCTTTCTAAAGAAAGTGTGTCTTCCATAATTTGAAAAAAATCAATTCCAGCCACACAACTTTCAAATATAATAGCTTCTAAAACTTATATTTCTTTAAGTGTTTATGTTGATGCTCATTCCCCTCTCTTTTTTGCTCTTTCATAATAGTTTTTCCCCCATATTTGAGGGGAATAGCAGAATTTGTCACTTACTGTTAATCCTACAATGAATCACAAACAGAATACTTAAAAAAAAACTTTTATCTATTTCAGAAAATTAGAATATGAATAGAAAACTACTGATTAAAATAAATTTCCAAATAAGATGATGTGTATTTATTGTTTTCAGGATATTTTGAAGGAAGACCTAAAAAATTGTCAGCTAATAGGTTATTAAAAATGATAATTGAGCACTGAAAAGAGCATTTCCCCACTACACACAAACTTAGATACTCAACAAAATCATGACTTTTCCTTAACTCATTAGAGAGTTAAACTCTTGGGAAGAAATCTATCTAGAAATTGAAATAAAGTCACATCCGGGCAAGGAGAGGTAGAAAGCAAGCATTTACTCCTGTAGGGCAGAGCATTGGAGAAAGAGATGCCAGGGACCATAAAAGCTGTTAAGAATAATTCAGTTAATATTGTTAACATGTTGCTAACGACTGAATGCAAGCCAGCGCATGAGATTATAGAAACCCTTGGAGCAAGAACAAAAGGGAAATTCACATCTACTCAAAGGACCTTTTCCACAAACCTCACCACTTACCAGAAACAAGAGGGAGAGAAACTCCCCCTCTTGGTGTGGAACTGGGAGAGAAGAGCATCAGAGACTCAAAGGGAGAAAACAATCTCCACCCCGTATCTTTCACCCACATCTTCCCTACAGAGCTTTAAAGCACTAGGAAGCAAACTCTGTCACCCTAAAGGCACAGTGGAAAGGTCTATTTGATGGAAAGAAGAATCAAATAAAACACTTCTACTTCCTGGAAAGGGCAGGAAACCCTCTTTGGACCAGATAAATTGGAATATTCAACCATGATGTAGGTGCAGGGTAAATTAGAGCTCTTTTCCAAGACTCAGAGGCATGGGCTGAATACAATTGAGGCTGAATGAAACAGAAAACACTCTGTTCCTCTCATCTTACCCCCAAATGCCTAGCACGCACCAGGAAACATTACAACAGTAGTTCACCACTAGTGGCGAACTAGTGACAAGAGAAAGAAGAAAGAATCTTTCTAAAGAATAAGCTTATAAGGAAAGCCTAAAGCAAAGGATAAGATGGGAAAATTCAGTAAAACTCTCAAGCAATGAGCCCCCAAACAAAACACAAAGTAAAGCTAGAGGATTTGATCTGATGGTATACTAAGGATAATCATAGAAACAACGAAATCCACATCCAGAAAATCTCTCTTCTGGTATTCTCCATATAAAGTGTCACTTAATGTTTAAGGGGTACCTGGGTGGCCAAGTTGGTTAAGCATCCAGCTTCAGCTCAGATAATAATCTTGTGGTCCGTGAGTTCCAATCCCACTTCTGGTTCTGTGCTGATAACTCAGAGCCTGAAGCCTGCTTCCAAATCTCTGTCTGTCTCTCTCTCTCTCTGCCCCTCTCCTGCTCATTCTCTCTCTCCCTCTCTCTCTCTCAAATGTAAATAAACATTAAGAAAATTAAAAAAAAAATAATGTGGCACTTATTGTTTGAGTCTGGATACCCAGGACATTAATGATCCATTACAGGGAACTGGAATTGAGAGAATCTTTATGAGTCTTTAAGGAAAATGGAGCAAATCCAATAGTCAGCTTGTCTACATTCTTTAGCCTGTCCACGAGCAATTATAGCCAGCTAGTAAATTCAGAGTGGCTAAGGAGGCAAGCATGAAACTAAAAATAAAAAATTAAATTATAAATAGAAGCTTATGCATGCAAAGATTTAAAATTTCTGCAAATCATTTTTAAAGAAGAAAGATAAGAAAATAAACAAGTGTTCCTGGTGCCTCAGTCAGCTAAATGTCCAACGCTTGATTTTGGCTCAGGACATGGTATCACAGTTTGTGAGTTTGAGTCCCACATCAGGCTCTATGCTAACAGTGTGGAGCCTGCTTGGGATTCTCTTTCTCCTTCTCTCTCTATCCCTCCTGAGTGTTTTTGTTCTCTAAATAAATAAGTCAAATAAATAAATAAACTTAAAAAAAAGAAAATAAATAACAAAGAATACAGGTCAAACCACAATAATCTATGATCTTGTCTCAAGGATGTTGGTAGAGGCTGTTTCCTTTTGAAGACCTTCTGCTTTCAAGGGATGGGAGTAAGAACCTCTACTTGGGTTCTAGAAGTAGGGACAATTTTCCAGTACTCTATTATTTATGCCTCATTAATTGGGAGAGATGAGTCCAAGAATAAACTCCCACAGGCTTATCACTGTCTTATTGCTATCAATACATGACAGAGTTTCAGAGTTCAATTAAGATCTGAAAACTTTCACTCTCTGATGTTTCTTCCAAAAGACCAGGTCTGGATTTTAGGCCATTCATAATTGCTTAGAAGATTGAAGAAAGATCACTGGTATGTGTTGAAAAGAAACCAAGGTGTATTGCATGCCTCCTCTACAATATTTGACTGTGTCTACTTGTTACAGTGTAGAGTGTAGAGTCAGAAGTGATATTCCTTCAAGGGGCTTGGGTGGCTCAGTCGGTTAAGCGTCCAAACCCAGCTCAGGTCATGATCTCATAGTTCATAGGTTTGAGCCCTGAGTCGGGCTCTGTGTTGACCACTCAGAGCCTGGAGTCTGCTTCAGATTCTGTGCTTCAGATTCTGTGTCTCCCTCTCTCTTTCTGCCCCTTTCCCTCTCTCTGTCTCTGTTTCTATCTCTTTCTCTCTCTCTCCATCTCTGTCTCTCTCAAAAATAAACATTAAAAAATAAAAAAAATCAAAAGAAGTGATAGTCCTAGATGCATAGGCCAATCTGTCACTAACTCATAGGGGAAAGGTTGAAGAACCCAAGAATTGGATCTCCTCTTTATTAAATCACTGAATATAACATATTAAACTAGAACTCAATAATAGAAAGATACTTAAAAGCCCCATATATCTGGGAGAAAATAAAATATATTTCTAAATAATTCATTGATCAAAAAGAAAATAGAAAAGATGGTTATATTTGAATTATAGAAGAATACAACTGTAGTGTATTAAAATTTGTGTTGTGAAGTTAAATGGCAGCAGGATATACTTAGAAGAGATATTAATGCTTACTTAAAAATCATATTAATGATCTAAGCTTATTTAAAATCTAGAAGAAAACATGAGCAAATTAATCCTAAAACAACCAGAAGAAATAAATACTAAAGAACAATCTATTAATGAAATAAAAAACTAAAAAAACAAACAAATAAAAAAACCAGAGATATCCATAGAGAATCAATGAAACTAAAAACTGATCTTTTGAAAAAATCACCAAAATTGATTAATTCTCATCATAGTAAATAGAAATACATACACAAATTACAAATATTAGAAAAAGAAAACACATCATAGTTTAACAATATTAAAAGGATAATAATATTACATATGTGTGTCCAGAAATATTAAAATTTAGATGAGATACTATAATTACTGAAAGATCCAAACTACTAATCATCATCTAATAAAAAGTAATAATCTGAATAGTTTTATATTTATTAAAGGTATTGTACATGCAGTTCACAATAGGAAAACTCCTGGCCGTTCCGGTCAATTTTACCAAATTATTTTATTATTTTATTTCATGTATTATGTTTTATTTAAATTCCAGTTAATTAACATACAGTATTATATTAGTTTCAGGTGTACAATATATTGATTCAATACTTTCATACAACACCTAGTGCTCACCACAAGTGCATTCCTTAATCCCCATCACCTATTTGACCCTTACCCACCTCCCCTCTGGTAAACATCAGTCTGTTCTCTATAGTTCAAAGTCTGTTTCTTGGTTTGCCTCTCTCTTTTTACTTCCTTTTTCTTTTTTGTTTTTTTTTCCCCCTTAAATTCCACATATAATTGAAATCTATGGTATTTTTCTCTCTCTGACCTATTTCGCTTAGAATAATGCTCCCTAGCTCTATCCATGTCATTGCAAATGGCAAGATTTCATTCTTTTTATAGCTAAGTAATATTCCACTGTGTGTGTGTATGTGTGTGTATAGATGATACATAGATGTAGATAGATAAATAGATATTAGATAGATGATAGATAGATAGATGATAGATGATACACATACACTCCAATTCTTTATTCATTGATCAGTTGATGGACATTTGGGCTATTTGCATAATCTAGCTATTATAGGTAATGCTGCTATAAACATTGGGGTGCATATATTCCTTTGAATTAGTATTTTTTTGTTCTTTGAGTGAATACCTAGTAGTGCCATTGCTGGATTGTAGAGTAGCTGTCTCTTTAGCTTTTTGGGTAACCTCTATATTGCTTTCTAGGTGGCTGTACCAGTTTGCATTCCCACTAACAGTAAAGAGGATTTCCTTTTCTCCTTGCCAACATCTGTTGTTTCCTGTGTTATTTGTTTTAACCATTCTTACAGGTCAGAGATGATATCTCACTGTAGTTTTGCTTTCTATTTCCCTGATGACGAGTGATGTTTAGCAACTTTTCATGTGTCAGACATCGGCATGTCTTCTTTGGAAGAATGTCCATTCATGTCTTCTGCACATTTATAATTGAATTTTACCAAATGTTTAAAGAAGAAACAGTACCAATTCTGTAAAAATACAAACATTTCCAGAAAACAAAAGAGGTAATGTAAAGCTATAGTAGACAGTTTGTATTGGCAAAAGGATAGACACATTGATCAATAGAAAAGAACAAAAGGTGTAGAAATAAAACAACTTATATGGTCAAATGATTTCCAACAATTTTGCCAAATTCTGTCAAGAATACAAAGTAACTGGAACTCTCATACATTGCAAGAAGTGGGAATGTAAATTAATACAACCATTTTGAAAACAATTTAAATGTTAATTAAAAGTTAAATATTGGGGTACCTGGGTGGCTCATTCAGTGATCTCATGGTTTGTGGGCTCAAACCCCATGTCAGGCTCTGTGCTGAGAGCTCAAAGCCTGGAGCCTGCTTCAGATTCTGTGTCTCCTTCTGTCTCTGCCCCTCTCCTACTTGCACTCTGTCTCTCTCTCTCAAAAAATAAATAAGAATTTTTTAAAAAGTTAAATATCCACCTAACATATGACCCAACAATTCTTCCTTTAAATAGTAATCAAGTGAAATGAATCTTTATGAACACACAAAATATCTGTATGACAATGTTTATAGCAGATTTAGTAATAATTGTCAAAAATTGCAAACCCGCCAAATACCTTTCAACTGGTTAATGGATAAACCATTACAGTATATCCATAAAACAGGATTATTCAATAATACAAACAGCAAACTACTGATATATATAACATAACTAAATCTCAAATATATTGTGTCAAATGACAGAAGTCAGACTAAAAATGTCTGTATATGGTATGATCCATTTATATGACATTTAGGAAAAGGCAAAACTTTATGTAAAGAGATCAGTGCTTGTCACAGTCTGTGATTAGGGGAATGTTTTATCTGCAAAAGTACACAGGGAAATTTTCGGGGGTGAAGAATAGAGTTGTTCTATATCTTGTAGTGGTGGTTACATGATAGTATATATGTTTCAACACCCACAGAATTGTACACTAAAACTGGTGAAATGTTATAATCTAAATTATAACTCAATTAAAAATATTAAAAAAAGAACTTTCTCTGATAAACTAATATGTCAGCTTAGAAATAGCCATGGAAGAAATTCAAAGAATTATTTGGGGGTTGCTATAATGAAATCCTTTTTATTTCCATCTACTTGTTTATTTGAATGTTTCTTAGTGCTTATATTAAAAAATAAAATACAGCAAATAGAATTTTACCTAAATCTATTGCCTTCTAGCATTAAGTGATAACTAGTCACAAATGCATGAATTAATTGTAAAGCACCAATTTTACTCCATCTATTCATTAATAGATGTGTTCCCAAATAGTTTATTCATGTATAATGTTTATCAAAAAAGCAATATATTAATAATGTGATTTAATATATTAACATCAATGATACAAAAGAAATTATTTTGTATTTGAGTTTAAAAAATAAGCTTACATATAATTAATATGTAATTATTACTATGGCAATATTTAAGTAATATGCAATATTATACATTGATATATAATATAAAAGACATAAAAGTGTTGATCATATTATGGATCACCATACCAAATTCTTTTCAAATCCATACCAAATTCTTTTCAATTTTATGATATTTTAATACGTAACACATTTATGATACATAATACATAACACATATTATGATATATAAATACTAACTATATTATATCATTAGAAAGGTATGCTGTTATTATAAATGAAAGTATTGGTCATAAAATATGAAAAGGTAACATTTTATTGAAAGAGTGGAATGCAAGAACAATTTTCACTGTTTTGAACTTAAAGCAAAAAAATAAAAAATCAAAACAAAAGCAGAGGATTAGATAATTGATTAATTTGATCATTATCAGTTAGTTGGTATGAGTAATTCCAGGTTTAATCCAGATCTATGTAATGTTCTCATTGTCTTCTGTGGTATGCTGGCAAAGTTTTTACAAAGAATCTATGTAGAAAACATGTAGGTATTTTGGACTTTGCTGCTAAAAATGTTTTTATCAATTATATACTTTGCATTATCTTTCAATGTATCTCCTTCCTTTAAATAATATTTATTTATTTATCTATTTGTTTGTTTATTATGTATTTATTTATTTTAGAGACAGTGAGGGTAGGGAAGGGGGCCAGGAGTGGGGGAGAGAGAGAGAGTCTCACTCAAGCAGGCTCCACACTGAGGGTGTAGATCCAATGTGGGGCCAGATCTCATGACCCTGTGATCATGACCTGAGGTGAAATCAAGTGTTGACCTCCCAATTGACTAAGCCACCCAAGCCCCTCTCAATGCATCTTTTATATAAAGTCTTCCACTGTTAATTCTTTACACAGTTGACCTGGATAAAAAGTTTCTTGTTTTAATCAATGTGTTGCCTCAACTTGGCTACCTTTTTTTTTTTTAAGCTTACAATTGAGATTATGTAAACTTTCATTTTCATTTTTGCCTTTTCTTATCATTAATTTGAAATGAAACATAATGATAAGTTGCTAACAACTGCTTCAGCTTAAGTTGTAGATGTTCCTCTCTGTATAGGTATTTAATATGTGTACATGTGTCTTTTTGCATTTGAAAGGTTTATAAGAAACATATATAGTATTGTATATATATTTCTTACTTAATAGGTTTTAATTTTATATTATAATAATCTATAAAGGAAGTATTCTTTTATACCTTAAACAGTAATTAAATCTCAAGATGATTTTTCAATGTTCTCCTTTATTAAATTTTTTAATGATTATTTTTTATTTTTGATAGAGAGAGAGAACATGTGCACAAGCAGTGGAGGGGCAGAGGGAGAGCAAGACACAGAATCCAAAGCAGGTTCCAGGCTCTGAGCTGTCTGCACAGAGCTCAACACAGGGATAGATACCAGGAACCATGAGATCATGACCTAAGATGAAGTTGGATGCTTATCAGAGCCACCAGGTGCCCAATGGTCTCCTTTATTAAGTGACCTTTTAATTAACTATATTGCTTGGCCAACCTTATGCTGATGGTTAACTACACATTATCTCTAATTATTTTGAAAGTGAGAAACAAATAGGCAAAAATAAAAAGATCTGGGAATCCTTAAACTGCAACTGAACTTTGAAGCCCTGAAAGTGGGTAGAAGGAAAGAAAATACTTTGTTGTCCAACATTATTTTGTTTTGTACAGATCATACTATGCTATTGTAACAGACTGAAACGAAATCTGTTGGTTTATGTCAAATCTGAATTTCAAAAATAGACCACTTGCTGAATGTTGGAAGTTGATATGAAACAAATGTGGAAAGGTCTCTCTAAATGTCAAAGCTATTCTTTTCAAACTAAAATTAGATTAATTTAAGTCATTAATAAACTGATGACATTTTGCACAGCAACAATTTGTGTATGCTATCAAAGTCTCCAGTGTATAAAGAAGTAGAAATATAATTTTACCTTTTTTTAAACTGAATAGTATTACTTATTAATTGGCTCTTAAATACTTACATGAATAAGAAGTCCCATAGGCAATAATTTCTTTAAAGTTACATATCCCAACACATAAACTTTGACAGAAAACAGTCATTAACACATGCAAAAATTATTTTTAGGAGAACTTTAAATTTCTTGTATTGATTCTATTTTTGGAATGATTCTAGAATTAACATTTTTCATATACTCAAAAGCATTCTAAAATAATTTGCTTTTATTTGCCAAGTGCTTTTAAAAAGTATTTAAAGCAAAAGCTGTCAAAATTATTTAAATGCATCATGGCTTGTTTTACCATTTGTAGAGTTTTACCAAAAATTACATATCACAGGTATTAGCTGGAAAGCTGAAAGATTTTGACATAATGTTATACAGAACTTCCCTGGACTTTTAAAATAATGGTACTATTTTAATTCATTTTTATAAAATATAACCAATATTTTAGGTATTTTTTTCTACAGAATTTATTATTTTTAGGAGAAATATATTATCCCAATATAATTTACAGTTTTTAGGAAGAAAGAATTTTTATATCTCCATCAGTTAATCTAAAACCTTATTATTACAAAAGCAGATGATTTTTGTAAGCAAAACTTTTATTGAATGAGCTAATTTCCAGGATAAAATAACAACAATAGAATCAGAAGTAGGAAAGGGACTTAAAGGTCATCGTGAGCATCTCAAAGGAGCTAATGACTTTACAGGCATTTTTCCCTCAAGTGAAATCAATCTCTAATTGATCCACACATTTGTGTGTACTTGATACAAAATAATCATTCCTATCTCTATTTTGTAAATGACAAGCCTGATTTTCATGCTTTTAAACATTCAAAAAAAAAAAAAACTATATGTGAATCAACTATATATTTTAGACCCTAATTTTCATTAGATTTCTTATTTCAAATACTTATATTTATAGTGAATACTTATCATAGTCTATGAATTTCTTACAGATAGTTGTAGTTGAATTTGGTTTTATTATTTTTCTATGCCCTATATGTAAACTAAATGCCTATCAAAGGTCACCTCCACTTATCATATCTAGAAAGAGAGGAGGACCCAAATGGTGCCATCTACTAGATCAGTGTTGTCCCAACTTTCTGTCCTTCTCTACAAGTGGTCATTGGTGTTTATAGTGTTCATTATGGCACAAAGTCACTCCAGGCTTATTAGGCTCAATGTCACTGCTTACACAAGTGCCCCCTGAGGTTAGAGAAGAAAACACTTAGAGCAGGCTCCACCTCCTTTTATGACTACCTTTCTTACTTTTATGCACATATAAACTTATTTAGGTGTTCAGACTTCACATATAACACCAACTCAAAGAAGAAGAATGAACACTATGTGTAAAATGTAAGGTGTCTTTGAGAAAAAAAAAAGTGTAGTGTCTACTCTGCCTTCATAATAAAAGGCAAACACCCTCAAAAAGCAAAAGCCTTAAAAAGCTGTTGTATTGGGTTGTTCTGTAAATTCTAACCTCATCCTCTGGCCCTAAGATCTGCACCTATTTGTAGAAGCATGTTTGGCTTTAACCCAGTGTGAGTTTCAATATCTGTAAGAGTTGGTCTTGGTCTTGAATCCATCACTTGGAAAGGTAGAAAATAATTCCTACAAAGATTCCGGAGGGAGGAAAAAAGCTTGTGGTCTTTGGAACAGAAATCTCCAAATACTATTGGGATGGTGAAGGAGAATGAAAGACAATTTGTCACTGCATGTTTTACAGAATAATTCCAACTGGGCTCCATGATCCAAAGTATATGTGTGTGTGTGTGTGTGTGTGTGTGTGTGTGTGTGTGTGTGTGTGTATCTATCTATCTATCTATCTATCTATCTACTTTATGTATAGTAAGCGAAATTCCAAGATTTGTTTCCTTTGGAGTCTTTTCACCAGGCTGATCTACAACTACATTTCCTTATTCTTTGATTATCCTGCAAGGTTAATTTTAAACACACACACATAAACATGTACACACACACACACACACACACACACACGCTCATGCAGATATTTACAGATTCCTCAAAAATATTGCAATTTACACTGTATTGAAGTTAATAATGTTTATAAATGAATTATAGCTTACCACATTCACAACAGAGGTAATATTTAACACCATTTTGTATGGCAATTAGATACCAATGGATTCATTTTATAAATCTTCCAACAATTGTCCAAAAATATAGTATTTCTCTCTATTCATTCAAATCTTATTTCATAAAATGTACTCAGTATCAAAAACACAGCTCACTGCTTAATATTAAAGATTATAGTTGATATTTTTTTTAAATATTTTTATTTATTTCTAGGAGAGAGAGAGAGACAGCGTGAGCAGGGGACGGTCAGAGAGAGGGAGGTACAGACTCTGAAATAGGCTCCAGGCTCTGAGCTGGCAGTCAGCACAGAGCCTGATGCGGGGCTCGAACCCACGAACCGCGAGATCATGACCTAAGCGAAAGTCGGACGCTTAACCGACTAAGCCACCCAGGCGCCCCTATAGTTGATATTTTAAATGCATATTTTCTATGAGGAATGCTAACTATTTATGGTAAACTAAGTATATAAATTGAATTTTTCATAATTTGTTTGGTAGATTGTTACCTCATTTACCAAGAGAATGTTGATTCTAACACAATGGTTAAGGCTACAAACTTCATAGTGAGATAGCATAGATTTAAATCCTTTTACTCCCATTTACTATTGTGGTTCAGAGCTTCCATGTGTCAGTGGGTAGAAGAATAAGGGAAGGCCCACACTGAAGCTGGAAATAGATGGAGGACTAGATAAGCTAATATCTATATTTATAGTTTATCAGTGAGCATTTGATCACAGAAATAGAATCATGAGAAATGATATAAAATAGAGGGTTGACTATGGAGGTCCGACCTTATAAATACGTACTCTTAAAAATCTTAACACAGATTACATACAGACTTTGCTTCTTCATCAAGTGCTTGGCCCAAGATCAGGTGAGCAAATGGCTATGAATGAAACATGAATGTGACGTGTGGAAGAGCAAGGACAAATGTAACATGCAAGCAAGAACTGGAGCCTGTGCCAGGCTCGCATTCCCTCCCAGCCTCTGTCCTCATGTTGCAGGTAACCTGCAAGAGAAGTTTTTGCACAGACAAGCACCTGTACTAGGATCCAGAGAAAACAAGAGACCCAGCAGGACAAAGAGAAGATGAAAGCCTGGATATTGCCGATTTTCATACTCTGGCCTAGGACTCAGAAAAGCTAAAGAAAGAAACCCAGTGGGAACTGGGAGCTATAAGTTGAGGTCCTGTCCCAGCAGATCAGTGACAATATGCTTGAACTCTAACAGCACACAGTACTGCATGCCAACCTTCCAAGCATAAGAATATGGTGTACAAATAATGACAAGATGTCTTTTGTGGCCTATACTACACTGGGACTATGCAGCAAAGGTTATTTTTGGGAAATGCAGAGCTAGTTCAACTAATTGACACATTTTAAACCCATCACAGCCCATGCTACTTCAACACGTCATCTATGTACTCATTTTTTTAAAAATACTTCCAAATAAAGACAATGAAATCACACCTCCAGATAAAATTAATACAATTATCTGCTGCAAACGAAAAACAAGCTAACTCTTCTCCCAAAAGAACATTCAAAACCTTTTTATACATCTTTGGTGATGTTTATTAATTCAGCTTCCGAAAGGGTTCTAACTGAGCTTTAAAAATCATTTCGTAGCTGATTCTTGGGCTGGGTCAGCAAAAATACAAGATGAGCTTGGCGCATCCTATAGTATAAGAAAGGAAGTGCTAAAAATCCAAAAGGGTGAGGGTACGTCAAAGAGACCTGGGTGCTAACATGACAGAACTCCCAAAGGCCAGAAGTGTAATATTTTAAAAAAACAAATGGAAATTGTAGGCTGGATTATAACCTATACTATAAGATAAATATACATGAATCCAAACCGTTATTAATAAATGGTAAAATGAATAAATAAATGGGGAGAAGAAAGAACTCTACAGAATTCCAAATAATATATGTAGATACTCTCTCCTCCAGATGGTGAACCTTACTCGTCTCTCACAACTTTAGGGTGGGCCAGATTTAAGTCCAAATATAGGAAAGGAAAAATGGTAACTTTACAGTAAGGAAATATGTCAAACACTATTTTAACCAAATGATTAAATGTAACATCACCAGTGATGCCATATGGTTATCATGTGTTCCTGATATGATGTAATAACAGAGGCACTCCATTTCTGTAAGTCTTTACCAAAACCCATCATAGCCCCAGTCTAATCAAGATATGAACATCAGACAAGTCCAAACAGGGAGTACTTCTACAAGATAAGCAGCAAGTACTATTTTTGATTGCTAAGGAAAACCAAGAAACTGTCACAGAAGAGATTAATGAGACATGACAACTAATTGTAATGTGGTAACTGTGTCGGATACTGGGCCAGGGAGGTGGGGGAAGAAGGTCATTAATGGAAAAACTGATGAAATCCAAATAAAGTCTGGAGTTTGGTACATTGTAAATGTACCAATATGGATTTCTTAGTTTTGACAAATGCACCATAGTAATGTAACATGATAACACTAATGGAATGTTATATTGACTGAAACTGAAACTGGGTGAAGGATATATGAAAACTCTCTGAACTATCTGCAACTTATCCATAAATCGAAAATGTACCAATGAAATTCTTATTTTAAAAAGTAACCATCCCCTGGTTCTTTTAGGCTAGCTAATTCACAGTAATAGTAAATATGGTAAAACCAGTAAAACCCATAAACTGGAGACCATTGTCAGTTTGTTTGATACAAAATGAGTTTTGTGGTCATAAGTAATACTGTGTGAAATGTCATGACTGTGAGTAAAACATTCTAGAGATCCACAGGTGGTGGTTTGGGCAGAAGCACTGAGTATGAAGAAGGCAAATCCATATCACATAAGGGTCTATTCCATGAGGATGAAAGTGTTCATGAGTAATTAGCCTGCTACCAGGTTATACCAGAATTAATTACGCCATATTGGAAAGTCATTGTTGATCTCTCCTGTCGACAGGTTGGAAGTCAGAGTGATTCTAATCAGACAAACCTGAATGACTGCAAGTCCATGCTGTTGAATCCATGTGCACATTGATCCCTGTTGCCCTGACAATTTTATTCTTAAACTTATTGAGGATAGACATTTTTGGCTGAGGAAAAAAACTTACTGATACTTACAGAATGAGTTATCCTATACACTTGATGATTAAGATCCCAGTCTACTGAGATTTGCCTTTGATGAATATTCACATAAGACTTAAGCATCAGCATACTCTTTGCCCATTTGGAGAGTTCTGCTTACATACCTTTCTCCCATTTTGTAACTATGCTCTTTCCATATAATTGACCGCTTAGCCAAGCCATTAGCCATTGTATAGGACTCAAGGTAAATCTACACCTCTATCTCATCTTCTGCAGAAAATAAACACCTTTTACCTCTTGTTGTTCTACCCACTGAGAGGATTTTGCTTCACAAGGGCCACCTAAGTGTGTTATAGTGCTTTAACTGTACACTTTCATATATTAATAAATCAGAACCATCATTCTTCATGAATCTATAGAGGCAGTTGATAGGGAATAAGCGATGTAGCAAGAATGGAAACCATTTACTTCTGGGCAACATGCTCACGCATCTTGTGCCTTCAGCTCTTGCTAGAAATCAAACTCATATGTACAATACTCAGTTGATGATGCAGTGTTATTAGCATACTCAACATTATGACTTAGTGTGTTACACAAAATGCAGTTCAGGGTAGACATCTCAGATAGCATGCTAATGTGGAGGTGCATAATCTAGCATTCACTATCATAGTCAAGATACAAAACAGTTACATCACCGCAAGGATTCTTCATGGAGAACTTCTGAGTATATACTTTTAGAAAAACAACTTTCCAAAAGCAAGTAGAGTTATTGTGATAAACTGAAATATACCTTATAGAGTATATAATACTTTATTGAGCAATATTAATGAAGATCTTTTTAAAAAAATTTTAATGTTTATTTTTTTGAGAGACAGAGAGAGACAGAGCATGAACGGGGAAGGGGTAGAGAGAGAGGGAAACAAAGAATCCAAGGTAGGCTCCAGGTTCTGAATGGTCAGCACAAAACCCGATGCAGGGCTTGAACTCACAAGGTGTGAGATTGTGATCTGAGCCGAAATCGGATACTTAACACACTGAGCCACCCAGGTGCCCCAGTGAAGATCTTAATAAAGGAAAGTATATACACTGAACATGGAAATAAAGAATCACAATTTTAAATATGACATTTACGTCACATCAATCTAAAAATTCAATGAAAAACCAACATAAAGTGCGTCAGAGTTTTGTTTGTTTTGTACATTGAATGTGGCAAAAGTGATTCTAAAATTCATATGGGAAAATGAACTCCAAGAACAAATAGTATAACTTTAAAGATTTATAATGAGTTTGCAGGACTTGCACTAGATATTAATATTGAGATTGGCTGTTTGGCTTACTGAGTAGAGCATGCAACTCTTGATCTTGGAGTTGTAAATTCAGTCCCCATGTTTGGTGTACAGATACCTCAAAAGTAAAATCTTTAAACAAAAGATTAATATAAACCTGCATTAATTAAGAAAATATGATATTTTGAAGAATTGGTAAAGATCAACAGAACACAGGAGAAATTACAGAACTATAACTGAGCACATTATAGCTCAATGCTTTGCAGATGTGTATATGGTTCTGCATAAATTGGTAATTCATATGGGAAATAAAATTGCACTCCTACTGTGAATACTTCCCTAAAATCATTACCAAATATAGTAAAGGCCAAATAGGAGAGCAAAAATTCAAACTGTTTAAAAGAAAACATTTGATAACTGTATAGGAATACATTTTTAAACAATTTATAAAATGCAAACGTTTCAGGAAAGTATTATTAGTAGGTATGATTTCATGTGCTTAAAATATCTCTTCTTCCAATCATTTCTGAAGCGAAACCAAAAGACACTGAATGACAGAATATACTCACCATGCATAAATCTGAATCTATGACATATATTTCAAATTGTATTATTTATTGAGGTGGGTTTTGATTAAACAGATGTTCATTATGTTATTTTTGCATATTTGCTTATCACAAGTATTTCATACATAAACCTAATATGCTAAGGTATTATATTGGGTCTTAACTCATCACACTGTTTTCATTCCAATTTTTCCAAATATTTTATCAGAAATAGTAATAGATTATATCAAGATCACCTTTGGCATCTATTAATAGGTCATTAGTTTTTTTAAAAATATTTTTAATTATTTCTAGGAGAGAGAGAGAGAGACAGTGTGAGCAGGGGAGAGTCAGAGAGAGAGGGAGACACAGACTCTGAAATAGGCTCCAGGCTATGAGCTGGCTGTCAGCACAGAGCCTGAAGCAGGACTTGAACCCACGAACCGCGAGATCATGACCTAAGCGAAAGTCAGACGCTCAACCGACTAAGCCACCCAGGCACCCCAGGTCATTAGGTTTTCTAATTGACTTGAAGACATGAAATACTATATTAATATGTTGGGAGCCATTCTGAGCCCACTAGTTGAGAAAACTCCTGGTGAGGTTAAAGCAAGTTTGCACAGTCTGTTGCCAATCAGATGATGACCGATATCTACTCCCACTCAATTATTTCTGCTTGAGCACTGACCCCTACGGTACCCTCTTGATCAATATTGGGAGCGACTTGTCCCCTTATTCCGGCCCTGGTATGATGATTGCACCTTGTGAAGGAACTTATTGTGGGAACTTCTTCTTTTGATTATGGGAACAGACATCGTGTCTCCAGAAGGTCCGGTTTCCCTCCATACTTTCCCTTGAGCTATGAACAGGCTAATGACCCCTAGTCATAAAAGATTGACCTTTACATGTACAATTCTGTTTCTACTGTTGCGTTAGTCCAGGATGTTCATACAGCTCAACATGTAAATCAACTAACCAAAAATGTCTCTCATGCCCTAGCTATCAAGAAATCATAAAACTAGACACAACGGTAAATGCCCTTGAAGAGGCTATTCTATGTATTAGAAATGAGTTAAACTCTTTAAAGGTACGGTTGGCTCTCCAGTGCAATAAAGCATATAACTGGAAAATCAAGTCTTGCCGGGAGACAAAGAGCCTAACTTAGAGAAAAGGAACAGACAAGGGCAGAAGATAAGTTAGTACATACACCTTTGCTAACTGATGGTGTATAGCAGCCCCTTCCCTAAGGCCTACTTTCCACAAACACCTTCCCTTACCCTGGCAGCTGTGATGAGGATGGATAAGAGTATCTACAAACCAACTGGTACAGCCCCTCTGGAAAACAGTGTGGAGGTTCCTCAGGAAACTAACAATAGAACTCCCCTATGACCCAGCAATAGCACTGCTAGGAATTTACCCAAGGGATACAGAAATGCTGAGGCATAGGAGCACATGGACCCCAATGTTCATAGCAGCACTCTCCACAATAGCTAAAACATGGAAAGAGCCTAAGTGTCCATCAACGGACGAATGGATCAAGAAGATGTGGTTTATCTGTACCATGGAATACTACATGGCAATGAGAAACAAAGAAATCTGGCCATGTGTAGCAACACGGATGAACCTGGAGGGTGTTGTGCTGAGCGAAATAAGTCAGGCAGAGAAGGACAAATACCATATGTTTGCACATATAGGAGGATTAGGAGGAACTTAACTGAGGAACAAGGGGGAGTAGAAGGGGGGAAATTGTGGGGGAAAGGGAGAGAGGCAAACCATGAGAGACTCTTGAATGCTGACAAAAACTGAGGACTGATGGATGTGGGGGGGAGGGAGGATGGGCATGGAGGACACTTGTGGGGATGAGCACTGGGTGTTATGTGGAAACTAATTTGACAATAAACTACTTGTAAAAAAAAAAAATCAAAAAAAGAAATAAATAAAACAAAAAAAAAAGAGTATCTACAAACCTATGACTTAATCTTAGTGTTATTAAAATGTGAACACCTTGTTATTTTCTTAGTTACTCAACCTCACTATAATTGGGGCAGTTCTGCAAGAAGACTTCTGTAAAATCTGTTTCTGTACATTTTCCAAAAACACCTTATTACTTAGATCTATCCATTGTAATTATTCCTTTTTCTGATGCCATGTTAACATTTGACCTATAAATAAAGACACCAAAACCGACAGGACAGAGATGCCTGCCTGGTGATCAGAAAGGATCTCGGGGCTCTCTCACTCTTTCTCTCGCTGACACCATCCATCCTTCAGGGACCCCTGGACCTGTCGGAGCCAGCGCGGCCTCCGACATTAATACATTGTCTAATTTTATATATCTTAGAATTCCTGAAGTATCTTATTTAGTTATAGTAGGAAATTATTTAATGCACTATTGACTACAGTTTTCTATTTTCGTCAGGGCTTTTATATAATAAGTAGTATTGACTAAATTTTTTTCTACATCTGATATTTTCTAAAATCAGAGAAATCCTACATTTATAAAACATATTCAGTAGTTTTCTTTGTTTTTATGTAACTTGAAAAATAATATAGCATGAAATATCTCTGAACCTTGAAATTGGAAATAATACACTATTATTCTCTTATTATGCTTTCTCCTTTTAAATTCAATTTAGAAATAAATCTTTCCATGCCAGGCATCCATTTCATCCTGTAAAATGTGTAAGTGATATGTATGACCGAGTTTGTTAACTTTTTCTGATGCTTGAAATAAGATATATTCTTTATTTTATATTAATAAACGCAATAAATAACTACTAATTTGACTATACAATAGCAATCAAGATTTCTGAATACAGAAATATTTGCTGTCTTTAATCTATAAAAGAAGATTAAAGTCATTGTAAAATTTCCAACACTTTCCTTAGTTTCTACTTGGTTTTGATTTATATATTTTACTTTGATAGATGATGCCTAAAGAAAATAAGTAATATTTATGTAATTGACCTTTTTCTCAAAATAAATTGACCATCTATTTCTGTTTAATGATTATTACCTTGTATTCTAGTATTACTATAACAGTATTTATGTTTGTGCATTTGCCTTATAAATCTTTATTCATATCATTATATTTGACCTTTCCTTTTATGATGTGTTCTCTTGTAAAGTGCACATAGATAAATGTTTTAATTCAAGCTGACAGTCATTGATTTAAGGATTATTAATATGGTTTTTCATTACATTAATTGCATATATTCTCTTGGCTTATATGTTTGATATTCAGCCAATTAGTATGTATACTCTGCTTTATAATCTTTGTTCTATGCTTGATATTTCAAATAAGAAATAATTTGGAACAGAATAGAAAATCCAGATATAAACCTGTAATTATATGGTCAATTAATCTTCAACAAAGCAGGGGAGAATATCCAATAAAGAAAAAAAAAAAAATCTCAGGGCGCCTGGGTGGCCCTGTCGATTAAGCATCTGACTTCGGCTTAAGACATGATCTCACAGCTCATGAGTTTGAGCCCGGTGTTGGGTTCTGTGCTGACAGCTCAGAGCCTAGAGCCTGCTTCAGATTGTGTCTCCCCCTTCTCTGCCTCCCACCCCCGCCCGTGTTCTGTCTGTCTCTCTCTCAAAACTAAATAAACATTTAAAAAATAGAAAAAATCTCTTCAGTGAGTGGTATTGGGAAACTAGTCAGCTCCACACAAAAGAGTGAAACTGGAGCACTTTCTTATACCATCACATACAAAAAAACTCCTCAAAATGGAGGTGAGACCATTTATTATTTCTCACATTTAGAGACCTGAAATAATAAAAATTCTAGAAGAGAGCACAGACATTGGCTGTAGCAACATTTTTATAGATATGTCTCCTGAGGCAAGGAGCAAATATACACTACTTATACTATAAAATATATACAAATAAAAGTGTAAATTATACTACTGAGACTACACCAAAATAAAAAGCTTCTCCACAGTGAAGGAAATAATCAACAAAAATAAAAGGCAACTGACTGAGAAGGAGAAAATATTTGCAAAGGACATATCTGATAAAGACTTAGGATCCAAAATATATTAAAAAAAACTTATACAAATCAACACCCAGAAAGTAAATACTCCACTTAAAAAATGGGCTGAAGACAAAGAAGACATCCAGATGGCCAACAGACATCTGGCCTCATTATACTCTTAAGGAATGCTGCGGGGCTTTCCTCTGGTCCCTAACTGACATTGTAGGCTTGCCTACAGCCTTGAGACCTGCCAATAGAGTCTGGCTGTAGACTCAAAGACTCTCCTTACCTTCAGCTGAGTTATAGTCCCAATCTGGCCGTGCCAGGGGAAATCCAGCATCAATTCGAACCTGATAGCCCTTGTAAAAAGGAGGTTGTGTAAGGACACAAGTCTAAACCAGACTGACTCCATAACAGGCTTTAAGTTTCCCATCTAAAACAGAAGGCCTAAGTTTCAGTTTCCCTGGAATTATCAGGCAGCTACACATTGCCCAAGGCCAAAGAAACTGCCCACCACATCATTCCACCACACTACCTTGGCAACACCCAATCAAGAAAGGCCAACAACTATAGATAAAACTCTGTTACCTAATGTTAAAGTTAACCCGTTAGGCGCCGAACAAGACCCTTGGCTCTCTCTGTAATTGGTTGAATTTAAAAGTACTCTAAATGTTGTAATTGGGTCTTGCCAAAAGTAACAAATACTCTAGACAATGTGTATGGTTAAACCCGCTGTCAATAATGTTGTATAATTATGATTGGATCACTGTTCCTATGTCAACAACTTCTGTAACTCCCCCATCACAAACCCCATAAAAACCCTACTCTGCCTTTGTTCGGGGCTCACAGCACGGATCCACTGCACTGGTAAAGTCTGTGAGTCCGAGCTCAAGCCCGTAATAAAGCCCTTTGCCTTTGCATGCATGACTCGGTCTCCCCTGTGGTCTCTGGTCGTTGAGGATACTGCAATCTGGGTATAACAGTTGCAACCTGTGAAGGAGAGACAAAGGTAGAGGATGCATTAATAGCCTGAATCTGTTCATGAAGGGTTTGGACATCAATGCTAAAATTAGAATGATTCCACATACCAAGTAGGTGATTTTGGATATTCTCCCAAGTGTGGGTGGTATCATCTTGGAGAGGAGTAACACAGATCCAACTATACTCCCTGTGACACTGAAGAGCCAAACGAGGTTTTAGAAAACTTAATTCATTTCCGGTAAACAGTATTGCCTCTCTAAAGCATTAACCTTAGTGTCCAATTTCCTGTCAATTATTTCTTTAGTGGCCAATGCAAAAGAGACATTTCTAGTTAATTGGTCAACGTGTTGGGCTGTATGTACTTCCTGGACAAGAGAGACAGTGGAAGCAGCTACAGACCCTATGATGACAATCAGTGCAGTAATGCCCAATATTTGGCTTGTGAGAGCATAATTGATCTCCTGTAAGACCTGTAACTCATAATCATCATACTAAGGAAGGGTTAGTTTAACAGAATCTTCCATTGAAGGTGCCCTGCTCTTACAAATTGGGTCTAGATTAGAGACAATTATACCAACAGAACATAAGAGGAAGGTGAGTATAAAGAGGAATTTTTTGCTGTTCCCCCAGCTTTCTGAACAAAGAGTAAGGACAGTTTATCTTATCAGACCGGTGATTCCTCAAGCATCTTCTGTGCGTAGACCAACCAGCTTCCCGGGTGTAGCTGAAGCAGGGCTAGAGATCTCAGGGGTCAGTGTCTTTTTGAGCATCAGTTTAAGCTGGTTGACTGGATCTGGATTATCTCACCAGGCTGACAGTTCTTCTGAGTTGGCCTACTTAACTCCAGAGCAATGGGTCCATGGGGTGATGCCTGAAACTTTAAGATCTGAATCCTTTGGTTATGTATCTGTGAAGTAGACCTCTAAGTTTTTGAAAGGGGTGGGTGACCCCCATCCTTCAAATAAACAAGATATCCTGGGTTTATTTGGGGTGGGTTTAGGGAGGATATCGTTTGCATATTTAAAGATCCACCCTGTTTTCCTGTTGTTTCATGCATTCTATTTAGAAACAGGAGGAGGAGGGGAAGGCAGAAGAGGCAAGGTGACAGAAGGCAGAGAGAGAGAATCAGCAGTTTAAAATTTTGTGAGCTCAGACAGAGGAGTAGGCTTAAGGTTTGTTAGGCAGTCTATATCAGTCTGGAGAAGACAAGGAATTTCCCAGAAACAAAAAGAGTTTCGGCAGCTGCTTGGGAATATTCCTTAAAGTCCCCATCCCGAGGTAGACTAACCACAGTTGGCTCCAATTGTAGCCATTAACCTGGGAAATGAGTGAGAAGCCCTTACATCTACTAGACAGAGGAACAGAGATTTAACATCTCCTACAGTCTGATTTTACCTCAGCCAGACCAATAACCCCCTCACAAGGTTTCTCCGGATATCGGCTGGGTTTTGGGGGCCCTTTCTGATCAGGCACTCATTCTGCTGAGGCAACGCCACAAAGACAAAAGGTTGGGGGTGCCTCCTCTAATGAGACCAGTCAGATGCCAGTTTGGCCTTGTCCCAAAAGAATTTAAGGGATGCTTAGCTGTAGCGGTCTCAGCTTTGTGACATAAGATTGGAAACTATTCTGATGCCGTCATAGACTGTATGGTGTTCACAAAATCGCAGACAGGCACACTCAGACTCGGTAGGCTTTTTGGGACCTTAAGGGTGCTCACCAGTGGAGCCACAGAATCGAACCCAGCAGGCAAGCCAGACCAAATTGCACATTCACACTTACATACATGCCAGAGGTTACTATATTCCCTCTCACAGAATTCCTACAGATAAGACTAAAAACAATGACAATGACAAACAGGACAAAACAAATAAAGAAGTGGGCACAGAACAGGTTTATGAGTTTGCTGAAGGGCCAACCGACGTCTCGGGTCTCGGTGTGCCCTGGGGGAGGGAAGTAGCTGCGTCCAGCCTTCCATTTAATCCCCCAGACAGAAGCACATGTGCATTTAGAATCCAGATGATAAGTTTATTTACCTTTTTTTTTCCTAATAACAAAAATGGGAGTATTCATGGACTATTGGAAGGCTCGTTATGTCCTTCTTTAAGCTGTTGTTCCATAAGTTGTATTGCTGCTATTTGTGAAGGGCCATTGTTCGACCTGAACAGGGGTATCTGACATCCAAATTATTGGGTCAGCAGCAACAGGAACAATGGCCCCTTCTACAAGTGTGGCTAGCCAATCCCTTTTTTGGGATTTATATTTATGGGAGTTATTATATCCTGTTGTGTCTGACAACCTTTTTTTGGGATGAAGCTGCTTGTAACATCTGATTAGTGACCTTGTCATCTGTGTAAAGTGGCATTCCCATTTGGGTTAAAATGTCTCATCCCCATAAAGAAAAAGGGATGGAAGGAATAACATAAGGACAAAAAGGTCCTGAATTGTGCTTCTCATCTAACCATTTTAGGATTTGAGAGCTTTTTGCCACATTAGAAGCCTGTCCTATGCCCACGAGAGTAGCAGGAGCATTCTGAGTTGGCCAAGCTGAGAGCCAGTCTTTTCCTGCAATGCAGGAGACATCTGCTCCAGTGTCTAGAAGTCCTTGAATAGGAATTCCCTGAACCTGCAATACTTTCATGGGCCTAGAGGCTTTAATCTCCTGTATCCAAAAGGCCATATCGCTAGAGCCAAAGCCTCCTTCTCCTCTGGGTGCATCAGTGGCATCCTTTCCTATGTGATAATAAGGCAATAATAGTAACTGAGCAATTCTCTGATCTTTAAAAATTTGCTTGGTGGAAGGAGGAGAGACCAGCACCTTGATCTCTCCCTGATAATCAGCGTCAACCACTCCAGGTATTATAGTGATCCCCTGAAGGGAGATGGAGCTCCGTCCCAAAATTAGTCCCACTACCCCAGGGGGCAGGAGCCCCTTTACACCGGTAGGAATAGTTATAGAAGGTGAATCAGGGGTTAGTATTGTGCTGGTGGTGGAACGGAGGTCCAGTCCTGCGCTGCCTGGGGTTGCTCTGTAGAGCTCAGAGACTGACTGGAATTGGTGAACGGATGGAGAGGGCTGAGGGATGTTGCCCCAATTACTGTCAGGGCCTGTGGCTGGCCCCTCAGTCCATTTCCCTGGTCCTGAGATTTTTGGAGATTGGTTCCCAGTGGCTGGCCATTTTTGTGAAATTTAGATTTACAGTCTTTGGCCCAATGAAAGCCCTTTTCACATCTGGGACATATAGTCCTGGATCTGTTGTTACTGTTTGTCACCTGAGCAACAGGTGCAGTTGGCAGAGAGGTATTTGCCTTTTTTGTAAGGCAATCCCTACTGAAATGTCCCATTTGCCCACAAGAATAGCAATTAAACCTTGAGGAAGGTTTTTCGCTCTTAGTACCTCCTGACTGCCCTAATGACCTGACATATTGAGGGTATGTTTCTCCCTTTAAAGCTGCTGCGATAGCCATGCCCTGGATAAAGGCAGGACTTACATCTGCACATTGTTTGACATAATCAGTTAAGGTGCCAGGTTTTCTTATGGGTCATAATAAAGACTGGCAGGTAGAAGAGGCATTTTCAAATGCTAGTTGTTTAGTGAGAATGTCTGCTGCCTCATCATTAGTTATTACTCTTCTAACAGCTTGTATAAGTCTAGATACAAAATCCTCATAGCTTTCATCCGATCGTTGTCAGATTTCTCCCAAGGTAGCGGCCCTGCCTGTTGCAATTGGCAAAGCTCTCCACGCGTTATAGGTACAATCAGTGACCTGCTGTAAGGTGACCTTGTCAAGATACATCTGAGCTTGCAGTGTCAAAATCACTCACCTAGGAGTTTATCCAGGGTAAGGCCTCTCCTATCCGTCCTTTTATTTATGGCTACTCTTTTTCTAATGAGGTCATCATATTCCGCTTTCCAGAGCAGGTATTGGCCTCCTGATAGGTATGCTTTTGCAACCTGAATCCAGTCATAAGGTGTCTTCCAGCGGGATACTAGGGCCTCTAGTAATGTGAGTGCATAGGGAGCAAGTGGCCCATATTCAGTACAGGCAGTTTTTAGTTCCTTAACAATCTTATAGGGAAGAGATTCCCAAGAAGGGTCCTCATCAAATTCTCCCCCAAGAGCAACAGGGAAGCAGCGAATAAAATCTGTATCTCCCTGTTTTTCCACCTCTCTAGTGGTGGCTCTGAGCCCTACTCCTTTTTTTTTTTTTTTAATTTTTATTTCTAGGGGAGAGAGAGAGACAGCATGAGCAGGGGAGGGTCAGAGAGAGAGGGAGTGACAGACTCCGAAACAGGCTCCAGGCTCTGAGCCGGCAGTCAGCACAGAGCCCGACGCGGGGCTCGAACCCACGAACCGCGAGATCACGACCTAAGCGAAAGTCGGACGCTTAACCGACTAAGCCACCCAGGCGCCCCTGAGCCCTACTCCTTTTGAAGGTTGCATGGGAGGAAGCGGCCCAGATGGAGGGAAGGTCCCTGTAGTCTGAACAGGGAAAGCCCAATTGTTTGATGTTAAATTTCAAACCTTCGTAGTGGTGGAGTCGGGGACAGTCCCGGAGTCCACCTTATTATCATTTGGGGGGGGGGGCGCTGGGCTTAAAGACTCCAGAAGTATCTTTTGAGGGGTCTAACTCCCCCTTTATAATGGTCAATAGAGAAAGAATTTCGACCGGGATTTTTTGAGGACATTGTCTAATTTCGTCCCCAACTTTATTCCAGATATCTATATTAACAGTTCCTTCCTTGGGGAACCAGGGGCACAGTTTATAAACAAAACGTAAAAATAGACAAATTTGTTGAGAGGCTACCTTTGCCCCTTTTTTTGTAAGCACATTTCATATCACATCTATAAAGAGTCTCTTTTCCTTAGACTCTTTATGGCCCATAACTTCTCAAAAACAGTTCTTTGCTTATCCACCAACTAACCCTACTTATCTTATGCAGGGGGGTCCGCGGCACCCTACGGTGGAATCCTAACCGTCCCGACTAATGCAATGAAAACAACATAGTTTAAAGAGATTACCTTCATGTCCGCTGTTTGGTCACCACTTGTCGGAGGCCGGATCTGGCAGGTCCAGGGGTCCCTGAAGGATGGTCGGTGTTGGCGAGAGAGCCCCGAGATTCTTTCTGATCACCAGGCAGGAATCTCTGCTCTGACTGGGGCTCAACTTTATTTTATCATTAAGTGTTTGGGGGATGGCACAGAAGTGTCATTTGCCTTAGACAATGATTTCTGATAACAAACTTCTTTGATATGTAAGAATTTCCCAGAACAAGGATACGTAGAAGACTCCTGCATAACGTTTCCAATAGTGATTGAGGTAGGGGATTTAGATGCCTATCCTACGGGGAAGGAAGGAGTCTTTAGCATACCAGACAAGGCTTTCAGCATAAAAAGGGTGAAGTTACTTCTCTGTGGGCATGGGTCAACAACTTGTTTGTTTAAGGTGGAAGTATCAAGACAAACAGGTCTTTCAGGGAACACCTTTGCTCTCCTAATCACAAAAGAAGTTCCTCAATAGGTTCCTTCACAAGGAGCTATCAGCATATACAAGGCCAGAAAATGCTCCAATCAGAAACAAGTGGGTGGGGGTGGATATTTGCCCTTAACTCTAAATTAGGCTCTTTGTCTCAGGGCCAGACCCAAGCCCTCTTTATTATGTAAATCTTGGATCTGCAAGGCCCATAGGAAGAGCCTTTTGACAATCATCCACAATGTTTTCATCTGAAATCTCTTTGGAAAAGGCAGGGATATGCTTTTCCTTATGAGCAATCTGTGTGGGGAATATCGATCTAATCTGGAATATTGTGAGGCCTGGTCATGCTACTACATGAGCCAGTAGTAGCAAAAGGAGATACCAGTTTTCATTTCTCATGGCAGGAGCTGTGCAAAAGCGACCATATCCCTGCTGTGACCGTCATCCAGCGAGGTCAGTGTGACTCCCAGCAAGAGAGAGAGAAACCAAGAAACAGACTCCTAACTATAAACAAACAAACAAGCAAAAAACAAAAAACAAACCCTGATGGTTACCAGAAGAGAGGTAGGAGGGATGGATTAAATGGGGATTAAGGAGTGAGTGCACTTGTTTTGATAAGCACTGTATGACATATGGAATTGCTGAATCACTATATTGTACCCCTGAAAATAATATAACACTGTGTGTTAACTATACTGGAATAACTTTTTGCAACAAAGAAAAGAAAAAAATAAATGATTTAATCTCATATTCTGACTCCAATCATTTATTTGTAGTTTCATGAATGCTGTGTTGAAAAGGATTCTGAAGCAATGAATGGATGAATACCTGAGTCACTATACCAGGCAAGCAATACAAACTATTTGACTTGCTGGCAAAGTGTAGGAAGATCTAAAATGGGTGATGGAGAAGGAAGAATGCAAATATTAGATAAGGCCACAGGACCAGTGGTAGTTTCCAGTAGATATGATAGCTTGGTTTGATTATCTTCTTTGAATATCTATTTCTAACATGTTGCTCTTTTTAAGAATCCAAATTTCACTTTGACACTTGAGGGTAAAATGATGGCAGTATGTTCTCATAGAAGATCAGGTACAATAAGGTGCAAGGAGACTCAAATAGTGCAGGGATTGTCTATGCACATCTCAACATTTGGCCAGTCCTACTCTCCCATTGCCTTTGGCCAATTGAAGTATTTCTTGGATAATGATTGATTCTATGGTTGGAATCCTTGTCACCGAAGCTCTACACCTAACTCCACTGCCACTCATACTCTTTTCATATAAAGAGTCAGGTTTCAGTATAATTGTCACTATCATAATCAAGATGGAAGTCATAGAAACTCCAACAGCAAGGTCTAACTAACCTAACTCACAGATACTGGATTTTTACAGAAATGTTGAATAACATAATTCTAAAGTGAGAGATTTTTCTCTGCTAAGAGAGGCCAGATGATGAGAGTCAGATATGGTGAAGTTAAAGTGCCATGAAGTAAACATTTAACACTGAGAGGGAGGAGATAAAAAGGACACGGTAGATTATTTGCTCTTTCTTCTGACCCGTATGGTTGGTTCTGAGGTTTCATCAAAGATGACAAAGGTGACCATGAAAACAAGTAAGTTTCATACGAAGCTGGGATGAACTTCATAATGCAACCTATTGTATTTTCTCTCCTTCCTAGTTTATTGTACTTCCTTTTTTCAATCGTTCTTGTAACCAAGAAAGATGACGCATATAAGCTTTGCATAAAGTCAGGCTTTAGGGAACCTACGTGAAGAAGACACTTGATTGTTTACTCAAAAAAATGATACTTTGACTAGATATCTATTTTTAAATTCAAATATTCTTATCTTACATTTCTAAAGATATATCTTTTTATTTGTGATGTGTTTATACTGTATTTTGCTTGTTATATTTCATTAACCCCACTTTTTAAGTGCATTCCCTAATTTGGTCAAAGGATCTATCCTAGCACCAATGAATATCACCGCTATTGCTTTTACTATTTTATTTCTAAGTTTGTTTAATTTTGTAATTGTTTTTGCAATATAGTGCCCCATAAAAATATAATTGGTAATGTATGAAGCTAAATTAAATAATACATATCAATGAGGTAATATATTTAAAGTACTTAGCACAGAGCATTGCACCAATAAACATTCAATAAATTTAGGTATTATCGCATTTTTCTAGTACCATTTGTGGTAGGCTAAAAATGTCCCCCCCAAATATCAGATACTAATGTCCAAAATCTGTGACTATTACATTATGTAGGAAAAAAATGTTATTAAATTAAGGATCTTGATGGAGGAGATTATTCTGGAACATTTGAGTGGGCTTAAAATGCAATCATATGTATTCCTCATAAGAGAGATGCAAAAGGAGATTTCACAGAGCTGGACAAGAAGACACAGACAGAAGAGGAGAAAGCAGTGTGATACAGATTAAAATGATACAAGCAAACACAGTCAAAGAATGACAGCAGCCACAAGAAGTTTTGAGAGGTAAGGAACACATTTTTCTAGAGCCTTCAGAGGAAGCACAATGCTAATATCTACTGTTTTAAGTCACCAGTTTTGCAATAATTTGTTACAGCAGCCATAGGATACTAAGACACTATAATAATTATTACTATTTCAGATTACAGGAAATATTCCATTTAAAATGTATCTCTGATAGAGAAACATTAAAGTATAACAATAGATGTACTATAATATGACAATAGGACTTTTAAGACGTTTTATTTTTTAACTAAAAGATTTTAAGGAACAGTGATACTATTTAGTTTCCTGTGGGGAAATTAAAGATGACTGAATATGTTCAGTTTTTTGGCCACATTTGTAGTAATGATAGAAATGGAAATATATTGGGGCGCCTGGGTGGCTTAGTCGGTTAAGCGTCCGACTTTCGCTTAGGTCATGATCTCGCGGTTCGCGGGTTCGAGCCCCGCGTCGGGCTCTGTGCTGACTGCCAGCTCGGAGCCTGGAGCCTATTTCAGAGTCTGTGTCTCCCTCTCTCTCTGACCCTCCCCTGCTCACGCTGTCTCTCTCTCTCTCTCTCTCCTAGAAATAAATAAAAATATATTTTAAAAAAAATGGAAATATACTAAATTTATCAAGGTAACCTCTCTTGAATAACTCCAGATATACTCTCAGAATCCTTCTTAATAAAGCCTCCAAGAAAACCAATATCAAATGATAAAAGTCAGCACATGTGTAAAACCTATGTACTATCTTAAGCAAAAAAACCGTAAAATGAAAAAACAGAAGAGAGTTGCTATATTTTCCTGAGTAGAGTTTTTATTTCAATTTTATTCTAACTTCACTATTCTTTTTATTTTTTTTAATTGTTAATATTTTTGAGACAGACAGAGACAGAGCATGAGTGGAGGATGGTCAGAGAGAGAAGGAGACACAGAATCCAAAGCAGGCTCCAGGCTCTGAGTTTTCAGCACAGACCCTGACATGGGGCTCAAACCCCCCGAACGTGAGATCATGACCTGAGCTGAAGTTGGATGCTTAACTGACTGAGCCACCCAGGCGCCCCCTGACTTCACTATTCTTAATTTTTACTTTTTATGTCTCTCTTAGTCATTGAGATTACAACAGTAAAAAATGCTTTCTAGGAAAGCTACATCATTAATATACTGTTTTGTTGAATACTTGGGGTTTTCTTTCTGGTTTTTCATAAATAATGTCTTGGCTGAATATGCATTTCTAGGAAATGATATCTTCTTTTGAAAGTAAGGTATTATATCATTATTTCCTATGTTAAGAATTACAGAAAAAACAGCTATTCAGCCTACATTTTATTTCTTTATATAAACTATATTTGCTTTTTAAATACTTTCCCTTTATTGGGTTGATTATAGTATATATTATCAATTGCATAAAATGTCAAAAAAAACCTCAAATACTCTGTGTGTCATGTGGATATATGAACATTGTGAATCCTAAAATTATAGTGATTGTATAAAACTGAACATTAAACAATTAAGGGAGAATTTTAGGTACAATATGCTATATTTTGTTCAAAAGTATTTGGTTACAACATAATATAGTGACTAGGATCCTGAAGCTAAGTTCCCTCCATTAGTATTACTCTTTTGCCACTTACTAATTATGTTTCCATTTTCTCAATACTTATTATAATATATAATGCATGTAAAGCTCTTACAATATTGCCTGAAAATATAAGAAATGTTGGATAACTTTTGTTGGTCTTATTGTTACAGCAAGCTTGAATTTCTGGGAAAATTTTTGTTTTAGTTTCCAGAAGTGTAAGGTGTTTTTTTTTCTTTCTTTCTTCAAATATGTATTTAAATTCCAGTTTGTTAACATATAGTGTAATGTTGGTTTCAGGAACTGGATTTAGTGATTCATCATTTACATATAACACTCAGTGTTCATCCCAACAAGTGTTATCTGAACATCCATCACCCATTTAGGCTATCCACCAACCAGGACCCCTTCCTCAACTCTCAATTTGTCCTCTATAGTTAAGAGGAAGTCCTTTACAGTTGACTTCCCTCTTTGTATTTCCTCCCCTTAGTTCATCCATTTTGTTTCTTAAATTCCAGATCTGAGTGAAATCATAGGTTTTTGTCTTTCTTTCATTGACTGATTTCATTTAGCATAATACACTCTAGCTCTATCCATATCATTGCAAATGGCAAGATTTAATTCTTTCTGATGGCTGAGTAATATTCCATTGTGGATATATATACCACAATTTCTTTATATATTAGTCAGTCAATGAGTTTTTGGGCTCCGTCCACAGGATGGCTATTGTTGATAATGCTGCTATAACATCAGGGTGCATATTTCCCTTTGGAAGTGTTTCTGTATCCTTTAGGTAAATACCTAGTCGTGTCATTGCTGGGTCATAGGGTAATTCTATTTTTAACTTTCTGAGGAAATGCCTTAATGTTTTCCAGAGTGGAAATTTTGCATTCCTACCAACAGTGTAAGAGGGTTCCCCTTTCTCCACATCTCTGTCAATATCTGTTGTCTCTTGTGTTGTTGATTTCAGATACTCTGATAGGTGTAAGGTGGTATATCATCGTGATGTTGATTTTTTTCTCTAATGATCAGTGATGTTGAGCATATTTTCATGTGTATGTTGGCCTCTGGATGTCTTTGGGAAATTGTCTATTTATGTCTTCTGCCAATCTTTTAATTGGACTATTTATTTTGGGGTATTGTATGTAGTGTAGTTTCCTTATAGGTTTTGGATACTAACCTTTTATTGGATATGGCATTTGCAAATATCTCCTCCCATTCAGTCAGTTGTCTTTTAGTTTTGTTGATTGCATTTCACTGTGCAAAAGATTTTTATCTTGATTAAGTGTCAATACTTCATTTTTGCTTTTGTTTCCTTTGCCTCTGTAGTAAGTGGCTACAGCTGAGATCAAACAGTTTGCTGCCTGTGTTCTCCCCCTAGGATTTGCATGCTTTCCTATCTCACATTTTGGTCTTTCATTATGTTTGAATTTTTTTTGTGTGTGTATGATATAAGAAAGTGGTCCAGGTTCAATCTTCTGCATGTTGCTGTCCAATTTTTCCAACGCCATTTTTGGGAGAGATTGTCTTCTTTCCACTGGATATTCTTCGATTTGTCGAAGATTAGTTGACCTTATACTTTTGGGTCCATTTCGGGTTTTGAAATTCATCTATGTGTCTGTTTTTGTGCCAGTACCATACCATCTTGATGACTACAGCTTTGCAATATAATTAGAAGTACGGATTTGTGATGCCTCCAGCTTTGTTTTTCTTTTTCAAGATTGCTTTAGCCATTCAGGGTCTTTTCTGGTTCCATACAAATTTTAGGATTGTTTGTTCTAGCCCTGTGAAAAATACTAGTGGTTTTTTAAATAAGGATTGCAGTAAACGTGTAGATTGTTTTGGGTTGTATGGACATTTTAACCATATTTGTTCTAATCCATTGGCATGGAATGTATTTCCATTTCTTTGTGTCCTCTTCAATTTGTTTAATCAGTGTTTTTTAGTTTTCAGAGTATAGATCTTTTACCTCTTGGTTAGATTTATTCCTAGCGGTGCGTGGGTGGCTTAGTCAGTTAAGCATCTGACTTCGGCTCAGGTCATGATCTCATGGTTCGTGGGTTTGAGCCCCGCGTTGGGCTTTGTGCTGACTGCCCGCTCAGAGCCTGGAGCCTATTTCAGAGTCTGTATCTCCCTCTCACTCTGACCCTCCCCTGCTCACGCTGTCTCTCTCTTTCTCTCCTAGAAATAAAAATATTTAAAAAAACCAAAAAGGTTTGCTCCTAGATATCTTACGGTTTTGGTGAAATTGGAAATGGGATTGATTCCTTGATTTCTCTTTCTGCTACTTCAGTATAGGTGTATACAAAAGCAACAGATTTCTGTACATTAATCTTGTGTCCTTTGACTGCTGAATTCAGGTATCAGTTCTAGCAGTTTTTTGGTGGAGTCGTTTATTATATTTTCTACATAGAGTGTGATATTGTCTGCAAATAGCGAATGTTTGACTTCTTCCTTGCTGATTTGGATGCATTGTATTTCTTTTTGTTGTCTGACTGGTGAGGCTAAGACTTTTAGTACTATGCTAAATAGTAACAGTGAGAGTGGACATCCTTTCTTCTTCCTGACTGTAGAAGAAAAGCTCTCAGTTTTTCCCCATTGTGGATGGTATTAGCAGTGGGTCTTTGTATATGGCCTTTATGATGTTGAAGTAGGTTCCTTCTATTGATACTTTGTTGAGAGTTTTTATCAAGAATGTATGCTGTATTTTGTTAAATGAATTTTCTGCATCTGTTGACAGGATCATATGGTTCTTATTCATTCTTTTATTAATGTGATGTATCACATTGATTGATTTGCAAATATCAAACCACCCCTGCAGCCCAAGAATAAATCTTACTTGAATATGGTGAATAATTCTTCCAATGTACTGATGGATTCAATTTGCTAGTATCTTGTTGAGGATTTTTGCATCCTTATTCATCAGGAATATTGGCCTATAATTCTCCTTTTTAGGAGGGTCTTTGGTTTTGGAATCAAGGTAGTTCTGGCCTCATAGAAGAAATTGGAAGTTTTCCTTCCTCTTTATTTTTTGAACAGTTGAGGGAAATAGGTATTAATTCTTCTTTAAATACCTGGTATAATTCTCCTGAGAAGCCAACTGGTCCTGCATTTTTGTTTCTTGGGAGATTTTAGATTACTGATTCAATTTCTTTGCTGGTTTTTGGTCTGTTCAAATTTTCTATTTCTTCTTATTTTATTGCTGGTAGTTTGTGATTTCTAGGAATTTATCTATTTCATCTAGATTGCCCAATTTGTAAATATAGAATTTTTCATAATCTCTTGTGACTGTTGATATATCTGTGGCATTGGTTATGATCTTCTTTTCTTCATGATTTTATTTATTTTGATCTTTTTTCTTTTCTTTTTGATAAATCAGGTTAGAGGCTTATCAATTTTATTAATTCTTTCAAAGATACAGTTATTAGTTTCATTGAGCAGTTCTGGTTTATTTGGGGTTTTTTTGTTTGTTTGTTTCTATATCATTTATTTCAACTCTGATCTTTATTAGATTCTTCTACCAGCTTTAGGCTTTATTTGCTGTTACTTTCTTAAGTTCTTTAGGTGTAAAGTTAGGCTGTGTATTTGAGACTTTTCTTGCTTCTTGAGATACGCCTATATTGTATAAACTTCCCTTGTATGACCACTTTTGCTGCATCTCAAAGATTCTAGACTGTGGTGTTTTCATTTTCATTTTCTTCCATGTAATTTTTTTATTTGTTCTTTAATTAACCCATTCATTCTTTAGTAGGATGTTCTTTAGTCTTGATGTATTCATTATCTTTCCAAATTTTTTCTTATGGTTGACTTCAAAGATTCATAGAATTGTGGTCAGAAATATGCATGGTTTTATCTCAACATTTTTGTATTTGTTGGAACCTGATTTGTGACACAGTACATGGTCTCTTCTGGTGAATATTCCATGTGTGCTCAAAAAAAAAAAAAAAAAGTGCATCCTGCTGCTTTAGGATGAAATGTTTTGAATATATCTGTTAAGTTCATCTGGTCCAGTGTGCCATTCAAAGTCATTGTTTATTTGTTGATTTTCTGCTTACCTGATCTGTCCACTATGGAAAGTGGGGTGTTAAATCCCCCTGTTCAGAATATGCTGATAATTTTCTAGCTATGATCGAGGGATAAGGCAAATAGAGGTCCTCTTATGACTCTGTCATCTTAACCCCTCCTCCCAGAAGTGTAAGTATTATTTATTAGCGCATTACAGATATAAGGCATGGTAGAGTTGCATTCAACAGTTTGTGGGGCAGGAGAAGCAAATCTGCTCAGTCACAGCATCCCTTTTCTAGCCTATTTGGTTTGTTAATATTTTTTAAGGATTCTTATGTCAATAATTAGAAGGATTATTGGTCTATAGTCTTATTTTTGTAATGGATTGTAATATTTTCCTATTAAAGTTATGCTAGTTTTCTAATTGGACAGGTAAATATTCTTCCCTTTCTCCTTACAGGAAAAAAAAAAAAGATTAATGTCATTTCTTACATTCTTACATTCTGGGCCTGAAGTTTTCTATTAGAAATGTTTTTAGTAATAAATTAAATTTATTCAACAGATACAGATCTATTCATATTTTATGTCTTATATAACTTCTTGTAAATTATATTTTCAACAAATTTAATCATTTGTCTAAATTGTGAAATTGTTGTATTATAACATTCTGGGATTACCATTTTAATGACTATAAAATCTTTGCTGACAATCCCTTTATTTCTGTTATTGTTGATTTGTGTTTTCTGTGTTTCACAAGAGTAAGGGGAGAAATTGTCAATTTTGTTGATATTTTTAAATAATAAGGTTTTAGCTCTGTTAATTTTTTTTATTCTAGTCATATATTTTGGTAGTTTATGCTTTTCATTATTTTCTTCCTTCTACTTGTTTTTGTTAAGCTTTCTTTCTCTCTTGTTGCATCATAAAGTAAAATTTTAGGTCACTGATTTCTTTAATATAGGCACCAAAAACTATAGCTTTATCTCTAAGCCCTGTTTTAGCTTCATCCTGACAAATTTTCATACAATTCCATTCTCATATCAGTTCCTTATTTTATGGTTTTACAACAGAATTAATATATATGTAACTTTGTACTTTGTGAGAAATTTCACCTCTACCTCCCTTCCTGCCTTAAGGAAACTTTCTTTCTTTTGCCCCATTGGCCTATCTGGCTCCATTTTGATTCTACTCCCTGTATCGTCTCCATAATGTGGAATTTTGTCTTGGTAGGGTGTTGAGTTGTGTTAGTTTAAATTGTTTATAAGGTTCAACTGTTCCTACCTCTAATTTCTGCATTACTCATGAGATTAATCTGTAATAACCCTCTCTGATTTTCATTACTCTTTCATATTTCCCCAACGTATTTCCTGGTAATGAGAAACTTCAGCAGAAGGCATGTTTAGTTCTCTGTGCTTCTTCCCATAGTAACTGACACAACTTAAGTCTTGTAGCTGCCAGTGTTTTATCCCTCTCATTTGTATTTATGGGTATGCAGGGATATATTCTGCTACCAAGTTTTGCTCCAGATATTGTTTAAGGCTCGTTAACTTTACTATCCAAGTTGCTTTGTTTATTTTTATTGGCTAATTTGGAAAGACAAAAGGAAGCAATAACTATGACCATGTTATCCCCATATACTCCAAACCCCTCTCTTGTAATTCTTTTTATCCCATCTTTATATAACTGACAAGTATGCACTCTAAATTATTGTACAAATTATCTTTTAACCTACAGATATTAAAATGGATATAGACTTCAAAAAACATAGGGCAAAAAATTATTATTCCAATGAGTAGTCATATAGTAACAAGTCAATTTCTAATCTTCCCCAATGATATGAAGTACATATTTAATAAGCTTACTACATTTCAACTTCTTTTATAAATAAAATTGAGATGTCAGATGTATAAAATGTTTATAGTGTAAGTCTTGTTTTATATAAGTACCTTGACAGGGTTTTGGGGAATTTCCTAGGTAAACCATAACATTGATTTGGTAACAAATATACAGCTGAGTAATTTCTGAAACTAATCCCTACTCATTTCAATGCAGCAGAAAATCAGTTGGGTCAGTGATGATGCAAAATAAATATGCTGTGAAAACAAAATGGTTTCCTTGTATTGGATCTTAACTGCCTTTAGGGTTTTACATGTTTTGCTAAATTGAAATTTCATACAGTAAGAATAACTCCTGATAGCTCTGTAGCTTCCTAATCCCATGCTTTTCTGATAACGTCCTTTCTAGAATAGAAAAAAAAATGAGAAGTTAATTGCTTAAACTCTGAAAAATGCTTTTCTTTGAACTCAATGAAGCACAAAGATAAATAGTGTATTACTAAAGGGAATTTAGCTCTATTTACTACTGCTTGTAGTGTGAAATTGGTTGTTTGTGATCTCTAAAGACTTGCTTTCTTTTCAAAACATTGTATGCTAGCTCAGTCTACAGAGAAAGGTGAAAATGTAAAAAGAATTAAGATTAAGGGACATTACTTAAATTACACAGTTTTTCAATGGTTCTGTTTTGTTTTCTTGTTGTGAATTTTATTAAATCCTTAATTGATGGCTTCTCAAATAATGATGTTCTATAGTATATTTCACCATGTCTTTTTTTGCTATTCTTTCATTTATCATCCATATACTTATTTTATTTAGCAATCATTTATTGTGTTACATCTTTCTGATTTATTTATCCATGTGTATTTTGAAAAATTTTAACTAGGAACATAAAACCTCTTTAAGATCAGTATTAGGGTTTATCACAACCCTCTAGACTCTAAACATGGCTCCTGACACAGTTTAAAACATAAAGTACATATTCATATGGTTTTATCATTGAGAAAAATACAAAATGTATTTTACAAATAATGTAATAAAAGTTGAAATATGTTTTGGATTATTTATTTCACTATGAAACAAGAATGATCTCAGAGTACTTATGTAAATTTTCTGTGAATTCTAAGTTCGTGATATATATGTTAAATATCTATATATTTAATTTACTATGAAGACAAGAAATCAGTACATTACATCTTTTTAATCATTTGCATATTGTTGTTCTATCAACTGCAAGATTAAATGTTATTCCCAATAGCTTATATTGCATCATTTTGTTATTGCTCTTAGTTCCTTAAAGAAATCAATTTGCCACATTTGTTTGTTTCCATTGCTTATTAGGAAAAATTAAAATATGTAATAAAGTTAAAAAAGTGATACAAAGGTCAACCAATATTTTATATGTATACATGTACATATAATAACTATCAGGTTTATATTTGTCTATAGATATATTGACTCATTTAAAAGTAAATTCACAACTACGATATATATAAAATGAGATGGCTTCTGACTATGATTGAATAACTGACATTTCTTATAAAGTTTGTATGTTAAGCACACCACAATAAAACTACTAAAAATCAGTGCAAGTTTTATTTTATATACTAAATTGTTATGAATTTTTTATATTGAATTGTTATGAATATATAATTAAAATTTTAATACCACTTTTATAGGTATGACATTTCTAGAAAATAGCTCCCATTTATTATTTTAACCCCTAAGACATTATTTTATGCCTAATCATCATCACCTCTTCATTAACAATCTAAATCCTAAAGTTTGATTTAAAAAAATCTATTATTTATCCACAGAACTCTGCTTCTTCTGTTTCTTTTATCATAGGTACTTGCTAAAATTTATCTATTTCAAACATTAAAAGTCTATATTGAACAGCTTTGTTTTGTTTCATAAGTTATTGGCTGTGATGAAAATGAACTTATCAAAAGCAATTTTTAAATAGTAGAGAAAACGTATGATAATATATACTTGTAGGCATTGTAATTGGACAAGTATAATGCATCCACCTATGCAAGTCATCAAGAACATTTTCAAGTGCAAGAATTCATTACATTGGCATTCAGAAAGAGCCATTCAAATGTCCACTTCTTTTAAACTCTGAAGCTGAGTAGCTCCTGAGAGGTTTGACAGAAGTGGGTAAAAGAGAAAACTAAAACCAAACAGATACACACAAAAAAGTCACATTCAGGTAGAACATAAATATTATTGGAAAAAATCTAGGTCACCAAAGAAGTATATTTTCTTTAGAGTACTGAGTAGTATTTATATTTTCCAGCGGTTGTTAACAAGTGATATTACCTAAACAGTACATTAATTTTCACAAATATATTTGGACTACTATACTAAATAAATTTTAAGATGTAAATTACAAAAATAAGCAACTCAAATTTCCAACCTTGAATAAAGTTGTCAAACCAAATAGAAATTCAAAATCACAACTATAAAAAAACAAAACTAATTATAGAATCAAGTGTAATTTTGTTTATTACACTATGTTAGAGAAAAACATTTATTTAAGAATAAACAGATGTGAAGGTGGAGACAACGAACGTAGTGGGATAGGAAACATCTTTCAGTCATTACTTCACGAGCAATTATTCTAAGCTATGTTTTATTTTCATATTTTGTGTTTTTTATGTTTGTTTATTTTTGAGAGAGAGAGAGAGAGAGAGAGAGAGACAGAGCATGAGAGAAGAAGGGGCAAAGAAAGAGG
This sequence comes from Hyaena hyaena, assembly GCF_003009895.1. Classification (NCBI taxonomy): domain Eukaryota; kingdom Metazoa; phylum Chordata; class Mammalia; order Carnivora; family Hyaenidae; genus Hyaena; species Hyaena hyaena. The sequence continues at coordinate 249,915 of NW_024082090.1, read as the reverse complement.
GAGACACAGAGTCTGAAGCAGGGTCCAGTCTCTAAGCTGTTAGCACAGAGCCTGATACAAGGCTCGAACTCAAGAATAGCAAGATCATGACCTGAACTGAAGTCGGACGCTTAACTGACTGAGCCACCCAGGTAACCTTCTATGTTTTATTGATAACACAACAGTTTTCATGTTAAATAGTGACTTATTCTTTTTTACTGGTAGTTTGAAATACTGAGCTTAAATTTTCTTCCACTGAATAATAAAATTGATTAACCAATCATTTCAATAAAAAATGTAAAACATGAAAATTTGTGTGATATAATAATTCAAATGCGTGGAAAGAATTTCAGTGTGATAATGAATGGTACTTTTTTGGTATGTTTTGGTTTTAAAAGATTAAGAAGCTAAAAAACTTCAACATGTGTGGTAGAAGTTCAGGAAATATTTAGGCTTTAACTTAGTAATCAAATAAGTGCATTTATACATGCTACCATACAATAACACTGAGGAATACAATTTAACTGAACATTGGAATTAAGAAAAGAAAAATAGAAACAAGATGGATTAAAAAAATTTTTTTAATGTTTATTTATTTTTGAGAGAAAGAAAGAGCCCAAGCAGGGGAGGGGCAGAGAGAAAGGGAGACACAGAATCTGAAGCAGGTTACAGGCTCTGAGCTGCCAGCACAGAGCCTGATGCTGGGCTTGAACCCACAACAGTGAGATCATGACCCAAGCTGAAGATGGACGCTCAACTGACTTAGCCACCCAGGGACCCTAAACCAAGATGAATTTTAAATCTGAACTATACCTTGTTCATTTTTTCTTTTTCAAAATAGGGAAAACACAAGTGGTTTTAACTTAAAGAAACTATCAAATTGAAAAAAATCAGTCACTGAGAAAGAACAATTTTACCTGAACACAGGACTATACTTTGCCCAATCTATACTTCTGATATGGGGTGTGTGTATGTGTATCTAAGGCCTGCACTGAAAATATAGAGATATGAGACTCTTGGGTTTGAAAAATGCTACCCACCAGTAGCTACCACCAGTGTAGAGAAAGAATTACTGAAAAACAGAATGAAAAGTAGTGTCAAAAGTCAAAAGGGAACCAAATCTGATATAATAGAAAAAAATAACACATTTGACTTAAGTGTTTCATCATATAAACATCTCTGAGATTTCCTGTTGTTTCTACTGAGAGTCACAGATCATGCAAGATTCTAAGAGGTTCAACCACCTGTCAAGTGTATATAGCTTCTTTCTGCAACATTGTTGCTTTATATTTTAAAACCTTTAGTGATACCAACTTGTCACTACTCTACCTTTTCCATTAGGATAGAAAACAACTGTCTTCATGGACTGTCAAAAAGTGATTAGTTTCTATATCAAAAATTGAAAACAAGCAGAAAGACAGTTCCATCATGGGAAGAAATCTGAATCTTTGAGAAGATGATTGTTTCCAGTTACACATACAAAGCCTTCTGCCTCTCTCCATATTCAGTTATGCTTGTTTTCTACACCTACTGGTACTCATTCTATTTTTTTTCCATAAAAAGAGAACCAATAGTACGTGTATACCTCCCCCCCCCAACACACACAAACACACACATACACACACACACACCATACAGGCCATCAGGTTGGAGATGAGGCAAGAGTCAAAGCTGCATATCAATTCTGAAGGCCATCTGCTGGTAGGATTCTTTCTTTTTTGAGAAGCAGCCAGTTTTTGTTCTATTAAGACCTTCAACTGTTTGGATGAGGTCTGCAAATATTATGGATGGCATCTGCTTTACTCAAAGTCCACAGATTTAAATGTTAATTTCATTCAAAATACACCTTACAAAAACATCCAGAAAAATGTTTGATGGAATATCTGGGTAACATGCTCCAGCCAAAATGACAAGTAAAATTAATCATTACACTCATCTTATTCCACTTCTTATCTTTCAGAATGATAGTTATATGCACAGGGGAGTTTGATTTATTATTTAGCAGATTTGGGATATAAGTGAGAATTACTATTCTGAGATAATGCATTTTATCTTTTTTCCCAATGGCTCAAACCCAGAAAGCATGTAAAAGTGGAAAACTAAGAGCACTGCCCTGATATCGGCAGTTCTATTTGCTCAACAGAACAGGAAAGTGTATCAGGACAACCCTGGCCATCTTATTTTTCTTTGGGTCATACCTTGACTTACATTTTTATGATTTCTTTCATAGAAAATAATAAACTGGGAAGAGAAAGTAATGTATCTAAATCTTCTTACAGTTAGATACTCGTTTTGTTTTTTCTACATCTTAATATTCTTTTCAAATTTATAATTTTCTTCTTAAGCTCTTTTATGCTAACTTCCATTAAAAAACAACATGTCATTTTTCCTTCTTCCTTCCTGATTCCTAATATTACATGTTAGCCCTGTCTTCTCAAATTTCTATAGATTGAAGTATCTCAGTTTTACTCATGAGCCTCATCTTCCACTCGTCACTTCCTTCATAAGGAATCTCTTTCATGGCCATCATTTTAAATTGCATCTGAAGAGTAATTCTGATGTTACTGTAGCCAAAATTGTTTGCTTCTTGCTCCATAACCATAAAAGCAATAGCATAGTGGATGTCAGCACTTGATCATCTCATGAATATCTTAAACTTAACATGTCTACATACCAAAAATGCTTCTTCTCCAGTCTCCCAAACCTCAAATAGATGATTCATTTACTAGCCAATGAACGTATTCTTGACACCTCTTCTCCTTTATCCTTCCTGTTCAAACCAATACCAACTTCCTCTGAGTTTCTACATCAGTTTATAGATGATAATAAATTACCAAAACCTGATAGCTTAAGAAATCAGATTTAATTCTGTTACAGTTCTGGAGGTCAGAAGTCTTAAATCAAGATGTTGGCAAGACTTGTTCACTCTGGACACTTCACAGAATTCATTTCCTTGACTTTTCCAGCATGTCGAGGATGCCTGCATTCCTTGTTGGGTGGCCCCTTCCTGCATCTTCAAGGCCAGCAGTGCAACATTTCAATCTCTCTCACTTCTGCTTTCAACATCACATCTCCTTTGCTGACTCCCTCTTTTCCCAATAAGGACTCTTGTCATTACTCTGAGAAACTCAGATAATCCTAGCTAATTTCCCATCTCAAGACCCTTAATTCCATCATATCTACAAAATCTCTTTTACTAGGTAAACTATCATATTTACAAGTGCCAGGAAATTGGATGCTGACATCTGGTGAGGAGATCCACCACAGTGCACCACAGTGTCCTTACAAAATATTTCTTTAATTTTCTCCTCTTCATTCCTTCTTACTTATATTTTCCCTGTCCAAGATACCATCACCCTTTCTTGGAATGACTTCCTCACTGGTTTTTGATTACCATTATTCAGTCTTCCAGTATATTTCCCACTTAGTGACCACAATTGGTCTCATTAGAGAAATATATGATCATATTACCCTGCGTAAAACATCTTAACAGCTTGCCATTGCACTTAGGATAAATTGTGTAATCCTCACCATGGCTTTGCATAATCTGACTCTTACATACAATCTCATACTTCATCTAATGCTCCTGTTCTGTTAATCACTACACAACAGCTACCTGCCTTACCATTTAGCACAAACCCATTATATGACTTGGCAAATGCTTTTACTCTGTAATGCTTTCCCCTGACTCCTTATAATGCAGTATGGTAGTGCAAGATCTATATTATAAAAACATAACATAAAATTACAAGGTCTATATTATCCAGGAGATTTATACATATTCTAAACTGCACAGTACTTTGAAAAGAGCTCCAAATATTTTCGTGTTTCTTCTTTCTTTAAGTTCATTTCAATACAAATATAAATCTTCTAAATAACAGTACTTTGTTTTCTATCTTAATAGATGAACAGTTCATCTGCATTTGTTTTCTGATTCATTCTCCACTCCTCACTTTCTGTACTGTTTAGTGCTAGAACTTAATTTTCTGATTCCTTTGCAAAATACCTTCCAGCTCTCTTCAGCCAATAGGAGGTCCTGGTGGATGTATTAGAGGACAAGAGGAAGAAGAAGCTAAGGGTTCTCATGCATAACATAAGGTAGCATGTTTGGCAGAAACTGAGTTTCTCCATGGTTCTTGTTTCTATATTTAGCACCTCTCTTATAGTACACTTTTGCCAGGTAGGTTTCCAACTTCAGTAGTGAGGCCCCAAATACTGATTTCTGTTAACATTACATGTTCTCTTTGCCCTTCTAAACATAGGGATAAGGATAGCTTCCTTACTGATTGTATAAGTTAGGGTTCTCCAAAGAAAGAAACCCAATAGAATGCATATATATAAAATACATTTATGTACAGATAATACATATGCATTATAAACACTCTATATCTCCTCACACACACACACACATATATATACATATATATATATATGTATATATATAATGCATATATACACTTTATATCCCCTCACAGAGGCTGACAAATTCCAAGATCTGCAGGTTAAGTTGGCAAGCTGGAGACCCACTAAAACCAATAATGTAGTTCTAGTCTGTTTGAAGGCCTGGAGCTGTGAAACTCAAGAAGAGTCAATGTTTCTGTTTAAGTCCAAAACCAGGAAAAAACTAATATCTTGTTCCAAGTCCACCAGGCAGGAAGAATTCTCTCTTACTCTGAGGAGGGTCAGTCTTTTTGCTTTATCCAGACCTTTAATTAATTGGGTAAGACCCACCAATTTAGGCAGAGCAATCTTTTTTTTTTTTTTTTTTACAAATAGTTTCTTGTCAAATTAGTTTCCACATAACACCCAGTGCTCATCCCCACAAGTGTCCTCCTCCATGCCCATCCCTCCCTCCCCCCCACACCTATCAGTCCTCAGTTTTTGTCAGCATTCAAGAGTCCCTCATGGCTTGCCTCTGTCCCTTTACCCCACCATTTCCCCTCTTCTTCTCCCCCTTGTTCCTCAGTTAAGTTCCTCCTAATCCTCCTATATGTGCAAACATATGATACTTATCCTTCTCTGCCTGACTTATCTCGCTCAGCATAACACCCTCAAGGTCCATCCAGGTTGCTACACATGGCCAGATTTCATTGTTTCTCATTGCCATGTAGTATTCCATGGTACAGATAAACCACATCTTCTTGATCCATTTGTCCGTTGATGGACACTTAGGCTCTTTCCATGTTTTAGCTATTGTGGAGAGTGCTGCTATGAACATTGGGGTCCATGTGCTCCTATGCCTCAGCATTTCTGTATCCCTTGGGTAAATTCCTAGCAGTGCTATTGCTGGGTCATAGGGGAGTTCTATTGTTAGTTTCCTGAGGAACCTCCACACTGTTTTCCAAAGGGGCTGTACCAGTTTACATTCCCACCGACAGTGTAGGAGGGTGCCCGTTTCTCCACATCCTCACCAGCATCTAAAGTTTTCTGATTTAGAGCAATCTTCTTTACTATCTACCAATTTCTGGGGCACCTGGGTGGCTCAGTTGATTGAGTGTCTGACTTTGGCTTAGGTCATGATCTTGCATTTGTCGATTTGAGCCCTGCATCGGGCTCTGCACTGAAAGGTCAGAACCTGGAGCCTGATTTGGATTCTGTGTCTCCCTCTCTCTAACCCTCCCCAGCTCACACTCTGTCTCTGTCTCTCAAAAAAATGAATAAATAAATGTTAATCTCATCCAAAAACACCTTCACAGAAACACTCATAATAATATTTGACCAAATCTAGGTATTCTGTGGCTTAATCAAGTTGACACATAAAATTAACCATCACACCGCTGTTAGTTATTTTTTGGTCTCCCTCACCTTATACTCTGTATTTTCACATGGAAAAAGAATGATTACCTGATTTAATTCTGCTTTTTTACATATATACTTTCAGTTTTCCTGTATGGGTCTTGTCTGATTAACAGATTTCCTTTTTAAATGGGTAATTTCCTCCTTTTTTATGTTCTAATTACCCCCAACATCTATATTTACCATAATTTATTCACCTTTTTGTAAATGATCCATAATTTGTAAATAAGTGTATAAACAATGTTCACTTTTCTTACCAATTATTTTCTTTGAGTATAAATCAGAGTATACATTTATGCACTCATTGCCCTTTCCCTCAATATTCCTTGTTTCTAAAGGAGCACTCTGTACATTGTAAGTAAGTACTTAAAAACCTTTTGCAATAGTTTCTTCCTTTTTTAAAAAAAAAAAGTCTATTCTTCTGTTCATAAATTGTCTTGTCAAGGCAATTGTTTTATAAATTGATTGAATGCTAAGTAGAGGCATAAATTCTGTAATAAACCATCAAGTTCATACACCATAAAGACTTGTAAAACCTTAAGAGTTGTTCTATGATATTATTGTTTTATTTAAAGAAATATCTATAAATAAGATTGAAACATGGTAAAGTCACCATATCTAAATTATCTGTTTTGGAAAGATTCAGATATAGTTAAATAGAAAAATTACTCTTTTAATAATACACTTATCAAAAAATTATAAACAATAAATTACTGCTATATGCTAAATATATGTAGAATGTGAGTAAGAAAATGCAATGATGAAATGTGATAAATATGGCTCAGCTAGAAAGCTTCTAATTGTCAATGATCAAAACCTTAGCTTTACTAGAATTTAAATTGTATCTGGAAGAAGTCACTCATGCTCACATTTCTTTCTTTTTTTTTTTTAAATGTTTATTTATTTCTAGGAGACAGAGAGAGAGACAGCATGAGCAGGGGAGGGTCAGAGAGAGAGGGAGTCACAGACTGAAACAGGCTCCAGACTCTGAGCTGGCAGTCAGCACAGAGCCTGACGCGGGGCTCGAACCCACGAACCGTGAGATCATGACCTAAGCAAAAGTTGGATGCTTAACCAACTAAGCCACCCAGGCACCCCCATGCTCACATTTCAAAAAAAGATTTTGGCAAACAAAACTGTCTGAGTAGTATGGGATCCATAGGATTTAATGAATGTTATCTACAAACAGAATCCTCACAATTATTAGAGGGCTGACCTGGGACTCTGCTAAGAAGCCTCTTTGTATATAACATTCTATAGTAAAGCTGGCGATTCATAATTATCACACAAAATAAACTCATTTGAAATTGCAGTATCTTCTAAGCTTAATGCTTTTTGGATTAAATTGCTCATTAGAGATATCTAAGTCCAGATGGGCAGGAAAATAGTTGTTCTATAAATATCTCTTCTTATATAAGAGGTTTAAACACTTCTCAAATATGAAAGTCTTATGATAGAAACACAGAGTTAAATCTAAAACCAAATCTATTAACATTTGAACAGAAATAATTTGTTCCTTGTTCAATTATAAGATTATTGAAAATAAGTTTTAATATTTTAGATAATTTAGATCATCTTAAAGACTCCCTGTAAATTTTTTATGAGATACTAATGTGATTGAACATCTATTTTTCTGATAAATGAATGAAATTATCTGATATCAAGAAATCAGATTATAAATTAAATATATTAATATTAATCAGATTTTTTCATTTCTTAACTAATGAGAAATTTTTAATTAAGCTTTTACTTTCTTAGTGATTTAAGCTCCATTTTTCCCAGCACATCCCACGAGGTTTATTTGAATGCCTGCCATCATGGCTACCTTTCTGAATTCATGTTTATCTTCCTAAAATCAAGTCTTAGCAGGGAGCATCCATTCCTTCACAATTCTCATACAATAAATACTAATTTTCAGTGTTTTTTTTTACCGTGGGAAATAATTCTATGCATTCTGTATACTCTGTTTCCTCCTCAACTTTTGCTCATCCTTTATCTCTTTCTCCAGCTTAGAATAAGGAGTCTTTGTGAGACATACAATAACCAGGCTTCTTTTGATCTCTTCCCTTTCCTGCAGAGTACCTGACACCTACTGGCTACACTATGTTCAGATTTTATATCTTAACTTAGTTAAGTCCTTAATATGGACTGTTGATAAGAAAGTCATAATCACTAATGTACTCAATATATGATTTCTGCCTAACCAAATGGTGATTGATATGTGTGAATGAAATGTAAATGACTTTTAAAAAAAGAGAAAGGGAAGCAAACGATTAAACAGACTCTTATAGAGAGAGAACAGAGTGAAAATAGCTGGAGGGCAGAGGGATGGGCTAAATGAGTGATAGATTTTAGGAAGGGCACTTGTTATAATGAACACTGGATATTAAATGTAAGTGATGAATCACTAAGTTCTACCTCTGAGACTAATATTACACTATGTATTCACTGACTGGAATTTAAATAAAATTTGAAACTAAACAAAAAACATAAAGTAAATGCATTTTTAGATATACAGTGTTCCAAAATAACAAGTCACCATGAAAATAAAATAAATGAACAACACCTATGAGTCACACATATTAATATTTTTAAATATTTATTTCTGAGAGAAAAAGAGAGAGAGAGATTGAAAGGCAGGGAGAGAGGGAGACAGGACAATCCCAAGCAGGCTCCGTGCTGTCAGCATAGAACTTGACGCAGAGCTCCAACCCATGAACCTGAGCTGGATTCAAGAGTTGGGAGCTTGGCCAACTGAGTCACCCAGATGCCCCTACACATATTTTAAGTTTGATAAAAAGAAATATAGAACCAATCTGTTGTAGTTTGTATTTTCATGGATTGATGACAGATTTTTTTTCTCCTATATTGACTTTTATTCTCGATTTGTCCTGGATTTGGTCTACTTTCATAATTTTCCCCTGGAGTATATGATTAACATTTTGTTATCCTTCTACTTCTACTGTACCTGTATTTATTTTATAGTTCCATTATGCCAATAGAAAGTACTTCACATTTTGACTAGCTTTTCCATGAGTGCTTACTATCATTTCCTTCTCTCTCAACCCTTCCATTGTTTTGTTTTTTCCTCTGCAACCTGAATAAGTATATTTAGTGTTCTGCAAACATTTCCCTTCCTCCCTCCCTCACTCTTTTGTATTGCAATAGCTCAAGTAATTCTGTGTCATCTTTCCAAACAAGAAAATTATAATTCATTGTATTTAAAAGACTCTAGTGTAATGGAGGAGTCCCTACCCAATCATGCTATTTAGTCCATTCAATTAACAAGCCTGTGCATTCTACTAGAACTTCTGATTAGCTTCTTATGGAAACCTAAGTAAAAGTGGACAGACATGGATTATCAACTGTCTAAAAAATAGCTCTAATCTAAAGAGAGAGAGAGAATAAAACTAATAAGGAGAAACAATGGAATTCTAAGTAAATATATTTAATTTAGAAAAGAAAATTATAAATAAACATATAATATTGTTCTATTGATAAGAGAATATGTTGACCACATACACAACATCTGTGATATTCTTATAAAGCAGCAAAGAAAGAATTAGAAATTAAGAATGGGGCAGCAAAAGTAAAAAATTAATAGAGTGAGAACTTTTTCCAAGAAGTAATTGATAAATCTTTTCTTATTCAACCCTCTAAGTACAAATAAAAACTCTGGATATTACCTAAAAGACAAATACGAAAAACCACTAACAGGCAGACAGAATATGGCAAGAAATCTTATGCCCCCAAATTCAATATGGTAGTGACTTTCTAGGTTTTCTTTTTGCATCCTACACTCCAGGATTAACACTGAAGAAAATGGAAACACAGAATTGGGAGCAAACTTCAAAAATTTTAAAAGCACCAACAAAAGCCAAAGGATCTGGGAAAGGGCAGTACAGCATATTTTTAAGAATAACTGCTCTAACCAACTAAATACCACTTGTGGTAAAACTGTCTCTCTGCTCATAGCCATACCAGTAAATTAAGGAGGTAGCCTAGATTTCCACACCTACCAAGCTGTAATAAGGAGCCACAATCCGATTCTTCACCTCAAAGTGTAGTGTCAGTGAGGGTAGAGTGGAAAGCTGAAACTTTCATTCCTGCTGGGCAATAACAAGATCCTGAGGTACCGGTAGAGACCCCGTGGAAGCCCAGAATGCCACCCACATCTGGTAGTAAGGAGGAGTACTTCCCTCTCCCTCTGGGGTCATGTCAGAGGGGCCTAAAGAATGTCCTCTCACCATCATCCAGAAGTAAGAAGGCCAGTTCTCCCCCTGACTCCTACCTACAGTGTCAGTGGAAGTCATGTGGACAGCTATAATGAAGCACTCATACCCTTTCCTGTCAGGGAACTTTCAAAGGAAGCCTACTGGTAAACCAGAACTCTTATCCCACTGAGCAATAGTGAAGACACCCTCTTAAGGTATCAGTAAAGGTCAAGTGGGTAAACTAGGCTTCTGTGCTGACTTGGCAGTAGTAAGATAGTAGCCTCTGCCTGAGGGGTGACAGAGAGACCAGCTAAAACAGAAAGTTTATATAAGCTCCAGAGTCTTATAACAAAATACCTGAATGTCCAGATTTCAATAAAAAACTATCAGACCAGGAACCAGGAAGATTTCAAACTTTATGAAAAAAATACAGTCAATTATATATGAACACTAAGATGACAACAAGGTTAGAATTATCTGACAAAGATTTTAAAGTAACCAATCATAAAAATGCTTTGGTGAGCATTTATGAACATGCTGGAAACAAATGAAAAAAATAGAAAGTTTCAGCAAAGAAGTATGTGATATTAAGGAGAACAAAATGAAAATAAAATCACCAAAAATAAGGTAAACAAAATTTTTAAAAATCTCAAAAGATGGGTTCAACAGCAAAATGAAAAAAAAAACAATAAATAATAAGTAAATTGGAAGCTGTAACAGGAAATTATCCAATCCAAACAACAGAGATAAAAATAGAGGGAAAAATGAATACCGATACAGGCATCTGTGAAACTACAACAAAAGATCTAATATTTGTGTCACTGAAATCCCAGAAGAAGGACAGAAAGAAGATAAGGTTGATAAAGTCCTGAATAAATCATGGCTAAAAGCTTCCTGAATATGGCAAGAGATGCAAACCTAAAGATTTAAGAAGTGAGCAAACCCCAAACATGGGAAACTCAAAGAAATCCTCATAGTCCAAGAAAATCGTAGCCAAATTTCTAAAAACTAAATAAAAAGTCTTGAAAGCAGCAAAATGGAAAAGGCATCTGATGTATAGAGGAGTAACATTTCAAATAACAGCATATTCCTCTTTAGAACTATGGAGAATCATCACAGACAGAGAAGTAAGTGACAGAACATCTTTCAAGTGCTGAAAGAGAAAAGCTAACTAACAAATATTTTAGAGAAAGCAGAGAGTAGGGAGAGGATAGTTATTTGAATAAATAACTGAGATGTTTACAATTATAATACAGAAGGAAATGTTTGAAACTTTAAAAAGCTCTGAGTAGCCGGGACAGTGAATGTGAAAATACTGACATAACAAGGTGAAACATGGAATGAAGGGATAAAAGGAAATTCTAAATCTTTCCACAAAAAGAAGAGAAGTTTCATATGTCAATGATCAAACATCAAAAAGGCATGGGATTTTCAACACCTGTTTTCAGCATCTGTGCTTAAGACAAGTAGTTGAAATTCATTAAATACTTTAAAATAAACAAATAAAAAAATCACGTAAGAATAAGGAGTTCACTCAGAAATTAGCCTTTTTAAAAGTGCAATTTTTAAATTGCTTAAAATTTTTTTTTACCATTTTTATTTATTATTGAGAGACAGAAAGAGCTAGCGCATGAGCATGGGAGAGGCAGAGAGAAAGGGAGACACAGAAACTGAAGCAGGCTCCAGGCTCTGAGCTGTCAGGACAGAGCCGAATGCAGGACCCGAACCCACAAACCACGAGATCATGACCTGAGCCGAAGTTGGATGCTTAACCAAATGAGCCACCCAGGCGCCCTGCAATTAAAAAAAATTTTTTTTAATGTTTATTCACTTTTGAGAGACAGAGAGGGACAGAGGGCCAGCTGGGAAGGGGGTGATGGAGGGAAAGGGAGACAAAGAAACTAAAGGGGGCTCCAAGCTCTGAGCTTTCAGCACAGAGCCCGACGTGGCGCTCTAACTCACGAAATGTGAGATCATGACCTGAACCGAAGCCAGATGCCCAACCGACTGAGCCACCCAGGTGCCCCAAAAAAGTGCAGTTTTTAAAGACCATTAACCCAAAGTATTATGGAGTGAAAAAATTTATAATTTATTTTTAAATATGGAAATTTGTATTGCAAATAAGCAATGAGTTATCTTGTACTTTGTAAACAATTAGGTGTTTGCTTATTTGTCAGAAATAGTGTAGATTGAATATTAAAAAGGTAATGGGTATGGTAAAAAATTACTATGACATTTACCCTAGGCAAACAAAAGTATAAAAGATTTTAATACTATTAAAATCAGATGGACGATCAATTGTAATACAGTTATTAGAAAAATAAAAATCTATCAGTTGGAGATAAATGTCATGTTCTAAGGAAACAAGAAACATATAATGGCTGAACTTAGTTTATTTTGACTTTGTAATTAGTCTTGGGAGCCAAAATTAATGGATTACACTGAAGAAGCCCAAACAAATGCTTAGTCTTAGAGGACTAAACATAGTTGATAATTAACAGAACAAATTTAGGCCAAAAGGCATAGAACAGAGGTACAAGTGTAAATGACATAGCAATACATTAACATTTTCTTATTTTATATTTATTGTTGCAATGATAATATTATTGGCTACAGTTCATTTATTACACAAGAAACATGTACTCATTCAATGAAAGAATAGCACTAAACATAATTTTATTTAACATTGTTTAAATGATAGAACAAAATAAATTGATAATTTTATTTTTTTTAAGTTTATTTATTTGGAGAAAGAACAGGTGTGCATGAGCAGAGGAGGGACAGAGAGGGAGAGGGAGAGAGAGAATCCCAAGCAGGCTCCCCACTGATCATGGAGCCTGAGGAGGGGCTGGAACACATGAACCACAGGATCATGATCTAAGCCAAAACCGAGTCGGATAGTTAATTGATTGAGCCATCCAGGTACCTCTGAATAGAAAATTTCTTACTATGATATTATGTATCTAGTAGTTTTGCTAATTTTCTATTCAAGAATACCTAGTGTTGCTTTAAACACAGGCATACATGTATACATACACACGTCAACAGATTAACTTATTGAACAATACAATTGAGTTGTTTAAAAAATATTTGCAAATTATATACATAATAATGAGGTAATATCCAAAATACATAAAGAACTCACACAACTCAGTAATGAAAAAGAAACAGTCTGATTTAAAAATGAGCAGAGTCTCTGAGCAGGCATTTTTCCAAAGAAGACATACAGATGGCCAATAGGCACATGAAAAGATGCTCAACGGCACTAATCATCAGAGAAATATAAATCAAAATCATAATGAGATATCATCTCACAGCTGTTAGAATGGCTGTTATCAAAAAGATAAGAAATAATAAGTGTTGGTAAGGCTGTGAGAGACAAGTGAACCTTGTGTACTATTGGGAAATGTAATTGGTGAAGCCACTATGGAAAAAACAGTTCAGGGGCTCCTAAAAAAATTAGAACTACCATGGGGCACCTGAGTGGCTCAGTCAATTGAGCTTCCAACTTCAGCTCAGGGCATGACCTCACAGTTTGTGAGTTTGAGACCTGCATCAGACTCTGTGCTGAGAGCTCAGAGGCTGGAGCCTGCTTTGGATTCTGTCCTTTCTCTCTGCATCTCCCTCACTGTTGTTTACTCCCTCTGTCTCTGTTTCTCAAAAACAAATGAACATTAAAAAGAATTAAAAAAAATAAAACTACCGTATATGTTCTAACAATTTCACTTCTGGGTATTTATCTAAAGACATTGAGAATACTAATTTGAAAAGATATATGCAACCTCATATTCATTGCAGCATAGTAGTCAACATGTGGAAAAGCAACTTAAGTACCCACCAATGGATAAATTAATAAAGAAATTGTGGGCATGTAACATGCATACCTATATAAATACATATACATATATATATACATATATATATATACACACATATATACACACAAAATGAAATACTATTCAGCCACAAAAAAGAATGAAACCTTGCCACTTATGACAACATGGATGACCCTCAAGGGGATTATGCTAATTGAAATAAGTCAGAGAAAAACAAATACTATATGATGTCATTTATATGTGGAATTAAAAACAAAAGCTCATAGATAATATGGACCTAGATTGGTGGTTGTCAGAAGTGGGCGGTGGGAGATAGAAATAATAAGTGAAGGAGATAATAGAAAATCTTTCATATCTTTACCAAAAAAAAAAGAAAGAAAGAAAAAGAAGAAGAACGCTAGCATAGCATTTCTTCCTCTGCTTTTAATGTTTTTTAACTAATTGATCATCGAATTGTGAAAAAGTTATCTATTGATTTGTCAAATGATTTTAATGGTGAGAATTTTAAATAAAATATCAGGTCAACAATCCGTATACACTTAACTTTTGTTTTCATTAATTTTTAAAAAAAGAACACGTGATGGTGGTACTTTAAACACAGACATAAATGTACACAGGCATACACACACCAATGAATCAATTTACTAACCAGGGCAATTGCCATGATATATTCCTACCCTTACCTCTTTTCTTTCAGTGGAGCAAAACATACAAAAAGAAACCTGTAAGTAATGCTTAAAAAATAAATAGTAGTGTATCTTTAAAGTGGATTGTCCTAGGAATATTGATTCTAGACATAAATGGAAAAAAGAGAGTAATAACACATTTTTGGTGTCAATACTGCAACAGTCAACAAGATATACCACAGACTTTTTTGTTTCAAAATGGTTTTTATGTCTTTTTTCCATGACATGGTCCATGGACTTAGCTGACATCAACTCAGAGCACAGGGATTCACTGTGCACTGCCTAGAAATCAAGTTTTCCTGGGAAAGCTTGCCTATGAAGGAATTCCCTCTAAGGAAAAAGTAAGTAGAATCTCACAAATTTGGTTCACGGTCGTTATGTCAAGCGAAAACCAGGGTAATTAGAAATATCACAAGTATTTATTGTCTCCAACTTGGTCATCTAGATAAGTTCTCATATTTTAGTCACAGTGTAAAAAATCTAGCTAAATCGAAGTTAAAGAACTAAAACAAGTATTTGGCATATTAAGTGTTGATGCATCAGCACCATTAATATTAATATATGCATAACCCGTAAAAGACATCTAAACTCAGGACATCAGCAGGAAACAGCTGCATCACCGCTTTAAATGGTCATTCATGGCACTGCTGTCATTGTTAACACTAACATTAACAGCATGAAAAGAATGATTCTGCTTCTATGGTCTCACACAGAACAGAAGACATAAAAAGTGACAGTCATATAGGTATTTCTACATTTCTAAAGTTTGTTACATCACTTCACTTTAATGGAAAACCTACATTAGTATCTGTTTTTGCTAACTGAAATAATCTGAAGAGGACTTTGATTTTATGAAAAAGACTGAAAATCAAAAATAGCATTCTGCGTTTGTTTCATAACAAGCCCTTATAGAGGCAGTGCACACCCAAGCCTTAAGAGTGGCCCTCCAGCCTCCTTCCTCTGAACCTACACTCAGCATCTCAGCATCAAGTGCCTAGCTTTGAAATGTGTCTGTTGAATATCTCGATTTATTTTGTGCATCTGTTAGCAAGGTGTGTCCTAAGGTATCAGAAAAGTCTAAGAGAGATTATTTTTGGGGTTTGGTAACAGTGACAAAATTTTCCATATAAATTAATGGTAATTGCGTCTTCACTCTATGTAATTTTGGCTTATGAACACTCTACCTTATCAGATAGCAGGAGAAATCTGTAATATGGCAGGGAAGAAAACTAGATCATGAAGCACAGTTGAATTATAGCTACAAGTTTCTAAGAACAATTTGTAATAGTGTCTCCTAACTGATATGTCCTAGACACAAGGGGAGTATAGTAGTGAAAAGTTTAAGAAACCTAGACCTTACCATCACGACTTACTTACCACTCTCTATAATGGAGAGAGATTGTCAGGATTTGTTACTTGGTTTATTAAATAAGAGCAATAATTAACAACTTTACTTGGAAAAAAAGTTTTTTTTCATGTTTTCTTGAGCAGTCTACAAAAAGCATGATTCTGCTACCCAAAATGTACTCGAATATCAGTAAAAAACTGCAATATGTAAGAATTGTAAACTGGTCAAGATTACCACAGAGGAGCACTCATTCAAATAAAATCATATCTAAATGACTCTTTCATAATAATATTGTTACCCAGTAAAAAAAGCATCCACCTTTCTTTATGTTTTCTTCATTTTTCATTTTATTTTATTTTGGGGGTGGTTGTGGGGAGGATGACAACGAGTTGTGTGAGACCAGCCAACTTCCAGAATTTTTGGGATATAATAACAAAATAAAACATCAGTAACTAAGTATATATGTATATATTTTTTCCAATAATGTTCTCATGTGGAAAGGAATTTCAAATCTGTTTAGTAGTGCACAGATATGAAATATTTCACTTGTTTTCAAAATCTTTGAATTATGGTTATCAACTATTCTGTTAACACAAGAAATTACCATATGTTATAACTGTGACCTTTTGAAAATAACCTTGGCTTCCATCCTACTTATTCCCAATTTATCACATAGATATAACAGCTTACTTTTTGTTAAATGTCCTCATCCTTGCCAGTGTCAACTTAACAATCATAGATATTTCCTTAAGCATCTTTCTAAATGATTAGTGCTAGACCACTAAAGACAAGAAAATATTAAACTGCACATATTCATATTATTTTTACCTGAGCTAAATTATTAATCATACCTTAAAAGTTTCACCATTCCCAAGGTGTCTGCTACTCATATTGGTATTTGTGTTCATTTATTCCTATTTTCTTTATATTATGTGAGTAGATTAACAAAATAACAGAATATTAAAGTATTTATCATCCATCTTTCTTTCAAAATAGATTCACAGAGTTTTGGAGTTATAAGCAGCAGAATCGTTCTTTATTTAGGTGTTCATATAAAATGTATGTTGAAAACATATGTATTAGCTTTACTGGCATAAATAAGCTCTTTGGAAAGAGATAAATTAGAAAGTATATCTGGATACACTTTATAAATTATGGACTATTTCATGTACACAGTGTTGATCTTACTCATATCTTTATTTGCAAGGAAAGAGGAGAAATTTTCCTCTAAAATCAAATTCAGTAAAATCACAAGGAAACTTGTGCAACATTGACAAACTTCATCATTTTAGAAAAAATTAGGTAAAAATATCTGAACAGATTTCATCAGAAATTTGAACTATGTTTTGGTGGCACTTGTTTTTTTAAATCTCTGACAGAAAACTCATAACCACTTTCTACTCCTAATCGTAATGTGTCCATCTTTTAAATGCCAGACTAAGTTTCAATGAACCACATCAAAATAAAATGGCATTACTTTGAATTCTGACCCTTAAGGAAATGCCCTTAAAATGTGATTTTAGGAGCTTCCTCTCATTAGTTTAATGAATGCTACTGCACTTTGTCTCAGTTGACTCCTTTCATAAATAACTCTTGCCCAGCTTAATCTTTTCTTCAAAAATTTTCAGGCAGTTAGTGGTTTTAACTCCTATTTTTGTCACTGATGATTAGTACATACTGCTGAGCTTAGGCAATTAGGCAATGATATATTTTCATGAATAACTAATTTCAATCAGAGCATATGCTAAAGGAAAGTCTTATTTTTCATATACTTCATTAGACCACAAAGTATTCAGTTTTAATATTTAAGTTTTGGGACGTTCCCATATATAGTATAAAGATTGTCGTTGGTATGTTTATTCTTTTAAATCAATTTCAAGTGATTTCGATTAAAAAATTCCATTTTCTCCTATTTCAATGTGTTGATAATTCTTCTCAAAAATATATAATATTTTTATCATGCTCAAATTCAATACATGACACATTGTGTTGGAAAACATTAACAGTTTCACTCAATGCAAATATCTTTAATAAAATCTAAACATCCTTGGAATGAAGCTTTCAAGAAGTGGCTTTTGAAAGAAATTACCACATTGTATTAACAGTTACTAATTTACTCAATAGGATTAGGACAAACAAGGGTGGCTCAGTTGGTTGAGCATTTGACTGTTAATTTGGGTTTAGGTCACTATCTCCTGGTTGGTAGATTAAGCCCCACAATGGGCTTTGCACAGATGGTATGGAGCCTGCTTGGAATTCTCTCTCCCCTCTCTCTCTCTGCCCCTCCCTGCTCACACCCTCTTTCTCTCAAAATAAATAAATAAACATTAAAAAACAAAAGAACCAACACTTTATGCAACTTTATTTTATGGAAATTGACTGTACAAAATAAAAAAGACTATGGACTGGTAGAGGATTTAAGGTGACATGTAAGGCAGAAATAAAGAACATCAAGTTCAAATAGCATGAGGACAGGAAAAGTTTGGATATTGAAGGAAAAATAAAATATATGTAGGTAGAGACCAGTACGCAAGTTATAGTTGGTAGATATTGGGCAGATAGGCCGGTTGAATCTCACTGATCATGTATTGCTCAAAGAAATTCACAAGTGCTTTTAGATTATTATTTTTTTCATGTTTCCAAATAGGGAGAAATCACAGATGCCAAGATGTATTTAATTTTAAATGGGGAATCACGAGGGAGAAATAAGAGCTGCTAGTTGGATAAAGAATAGAAATCAATTATAAAGTTAAATGTTAATGCATTTAGGTGGAGTAGACAGAGACAAGTCAAAGGTGCAGAAAGAATGCAAGAAGATTTTTAAAGAGCATAGGGATGGGCAGTTAGCAGAAGTCAGGTTTCACACACAAAAGATGTAGACTGTAATGATGATGTGCCAAAATGACAGGTATGACAGGCACAAATCAGTAATGGAGATATTTACAGAGGTGCACTACAGCTGTAGGCAAAATTTTGAAATAGGCCAAGTTACTTTTCAGTGCCCTCTCACCTCCCTTCCAGCATCCCTCAATCCAACTTGAAGCATTCAGTGTCCTCACCCTGACCTCTTGATTTATATGCTTTTTCTGTTCCTGTGTCCATGCAAGTCAGCAATTTTTGGTCAACACTCCATAACTGATACAGTAAACTTACCTCGCTTCTGTTACATTCATTTAGGCCCTGACCCTTTCATAACCAACTAATTCAGGAAAGTATACCCATTGTTGTTAATGACTAGATGTATTAGCAATCCAAATGTCTTATTTGTATATGGCTTCACGTATTCAGAGACAAAGTAATATCTGGTCTTTAAGATGAAGATTAGAGCAGGATATGGGAACAGAATGTCAATCTAGCAGGTGAGATTATCTGTAGCAGATTGGTTTTTTGGAGATTGCAGAAATTATATCAACCAGATGTTTGCTGATGTACATACATGTACATAACAATAACCAATAAAATATCATCCTATCCCATTGTGTGTCTGTCTAAGAAAGAACAATTTGTCAAAAAATTTATAAGTTCTACTTTTTCAATAGCCTATCAGTAGTAAAATGAATTAATGAAAAACAGAAAAGAAAGTATTAGCAGAAACTTTCTTAAATAAATAATCAGAGTATATTCAGAACTTTTAAGAAAAACTTAATTTGCATTAATCAAAAGGTATCATTTTAGTAAAAATCATATTTTACACTGAAACTGTTTATTTTATAACATGTATTTACCAAGCAAGCATATAATTCCAAGTTTATTTACTCCAAACTACTATAACATAATAAACCAGCACTAAGACACATACACATAATTGAATAAATAAAATAAAATTGTATATCAATGCTTTACAGAATAACACATAATGTTGTGCTAAGAAATACTATAAATACTATTTCTGTGCAAATCAAAATATAATTTAATCATACCTTTAAAAATGTATTGTATATGGATTTCAATATACTACTGAAGAAAATAGACATTCTAAGTAAATAAAATTTTTATTAACTATTTTAAAATAGAATAAATATAAGTTAAATATTTGGCAAACTATAATGACAAAGTCAACATAACCATTATATAGATTAGCCCTGAATCAATAAAATTCTTATTTTAAAATCCTGATAATTTAGTTTTGAAACTGAATTGCCCAAACAATTAGTTTGAATTCCCTAGTATTTCACTGGCTTTACAAAATATAAAGCTATAGTACATATTGAGTCCCACTGTTTTGGAGACTGTTTCTTACAAAATTTAACTTATCATTCAGATAAGCATTTACAGAAGTCTCAGAGATTTATTCATAATAAATAGAAAACAGGGGGTGGGGAGGAGAGAGAGAAAGAAGGAGCTTGTGCGGTGGCAGAAAGTGTGTGATATAATTTGGAAAGGAGATAAAATACTCCTTAAAGTAGTGTGTGATCTAGATAAGCATATTTCCAAACAGAGCGTTGAAAGTGCCACAGACTTTCTTCTTGATGGTTATAGCAAAATGCGAGAGAATGGTGTTTAAAAAGAAAAAGAATTGTTGAACATAAGGGAACAACGATGTCTGGATTTGAAGATACCCACCGTCTCCAGGTGGCAAAACATGTTAAAATTAGGCAGTGTCATCTGGGCAGAACCAAATCCAAGGCATATTCAGGAAAACACAGTTGAATTAATTTCCTAGTTCTGCTGTAACAAATTACCACAAACGTCGAGGTTTTAAAAACTACAAATTTAGTATCTTAAAACATTTTGGAGGCCAGAAGTCCAAAATGGATCCTATAGAACTGAAATCATGGGGTCACCAAAGCTGTATTTCTTCTGGAGACTCTAGGAGAGAATCTCTTCCTTGCCTTTTTTAGCACCTGGAACTGTCCACAGTCCTTGCTCATGGCCACATCACTCTGACCTCTGGTTATGTCATCACATCCCCTTTTCTGAATCTGACTCTTCTGCATATTTTATAAAGATCTTTGTAATTACACTAAGCCCACCCAGATAATCTCCCCATTCATTTAATCACATCTGTAAAGTCACTTTTGCCATGTAAAATAACATTCACAGGTTTCAGGGACTGAGACAAAGATATTTTCACAGGTTATTATTCTGTTGTCTATTAATAAACAGTCTAATAATAAAACCAAAGATCTGACCGTTAAATCCTTTGTTAAAACCTCAGCACATCGGGACACCTGGGTGGCTCAGTTGGTTAAGTGTCCAACTTCAGCTCAGGTCACAATCTCGCAGTTTGTGGGTTCCAGCCCCACAATGGGCTCTGTGCTGACAGCTCAGAGCCTAGAGCCTGCTTCTTATTCAGTGTCTCCCTCTCTCTCTGCTCCTTCCCCACTCATGCTCTGTCTTTCAAAAATAAATAAACATTAAAAAAAATACTTCAGCACATAAGGCAGTGCCTCAGACCACTGATACGCCAATCAATAGCTTCTAAAAATGCAAGGTAGTGTTGCTCAGCAGCCTAAACAGAAGCACATGTAAAAAAGTATTTATCTCAGTGATTTGCAGGTGTGGCCTTTGTTTAGAGAATTTAACCCAAAAACATGCATAGAAGACCCAACATTGCTTTAAGAGAATTGCACTATACTGCCAGATTGAACTGAAAAAGACAATGACAGAACCAGATATTGTTGTCCTACCAATAATTTAGGATTTCCTTTTCTCCACACCCTCACCAAAACTTGTTTTCTTGATGATAGCCATTCTGACATGTATGAAGAGATATTTCACTCTGGTTTGATTTGCATTTCCCTGATGATTAGTGATGTTGAACATCTTTTCATGTACCTGTTGGCCATTTGGTTGTCTTCTTTGAAAAACATCTCTTCAGTTTCTTTGTATATTTTTAAATTTAATTGTTTGTTTGTTTGTTATTATTATTGAGTTATATTAGATCTTAATATATTTTGGATATTAACCCCTTATCCAAAATATGGTTTGCAAATATTTTCTTCCAGTCTGTAGATTGTCTTTTCATTTAGTTGATTTTTTTGGCTATGTAAAAGCTTTTTAATTTGATATGCTCATAGCTCTACATTTGTTGATTTTGCTTTTGTTGCTTATTTGTTTGTTTTTTGTTTGTTTGTGTATGTGAGATATCCAAAAAATCATTTCTAAGGCCAATAGCAAGGAGGCTCTTCTCTATGTTTTCTTCTAATTTGATAAACAATAAGTAGCCTCCTCAAAAAGTTATAAATAGAACTATTATATGATCCAGCAATCCCACTTCTCAGTATATATCCAATGGAATTAAAACAGGATATTGAAAAGATATCTGTACTCTCATATTTTTTGCAGCATCATTTACAATAGTCAAGATCTGAAAATAATTGAAGTGTGCATAAGTGGATGAAAGGATAAAGAAGATGGAAGATAGATACACACACACAATGGAATATTATTCATCTATGAAAAAGAAAGAAATTCTGACATGTGCAATAATATGGAGGGATCTTGAAGGCATTATATCACACAAAATTATTATGTGATGTGATTGAGGTATTAGCTATTGCATTCGTGATAATCATATCACAATATATAAATGTACCAAATCAACATGTTGCATGCCTTAAACTCACACAATGTTAGATATCACTTACATCTCAATTTTAAAAAAGAAAAGATTCTATTGGAAACCAAAAATTTTGTAGGCAAAAAGAAAGCTGAAGAAAGCCCTTCAGTATCAAACATGGGCTGTATTTCATGAAAAGAGAGAAATTACTCAGAGGATATTTCCTAGGGCCACAGTATATCATTCTCAAACTTTCGAGCCCTAATCTATGAATGGGTAACATGTGTCATTTGGATTTCAGAAAGGAATAGTGAGTGCTGTATTTTCCCATCCCCCCTTTATTAATAAGAAGGCCTATCACAGTAATTCTATGCCTACCCCAGTATTGTATGTTGAATTTATGGAGGATGGGACGGAGTGGAACAAATAACCTGTGTCTTTGGGTCACAAGTCATCAGACTAAGAAGACTTGCATTCTAGGGACCATCCCTGAGAGGTCTCACCCATGCCTGAACCTGAAGATAGGATCCTATATTTGAGCTGATAATGAAAATGGATGTGAATGAGGGAGTGGGGGGTGGGGCTTTGGATAAAATAGGTAGATTTTACATGAGGAGTGGGCATGTAGGCATGAATCATTGGGAGGCCAAAAGATAGACTGAGTTTACCATTCTCCAATTAGTCTCACATCCTTGTATTTACATGCTTGGATTGTTCCTTCCTTCATTGAACAAGACTTATTTGTGAACCAGTTAGATATTGTGGCCATGATGCTATGTGACTTATGAGCACAGGTCCAAAAATACATTAAAACTTCTGCCTTCAGCTCTTGTATCACTCTGGGAGAAGCCGTCCAGCACACCATAAAAACCCTGAAGCAGCTGTTACAGAGACCCACTTGTAGAGGAACTGGGTCTTGTCACCAACAACCTACACCATTTTGCCAACCAGATACATGAGTAAACTTTGTCATGGATTTTCCAGCCCCAGGTTAATCCTTCAGAAGACTGCAGCCCTTGTTAATGTCAGTGAGCAACAGACCCAACCCAGCTGAATAACTGCTCAGACAAGATGTTTTAGACTTGCAAAAGTTATGAGATATAATAAATGTTTATCATTATCTTAAGTCACCGGTTTGGGCTTAATTTGCTACACAGCCATAAATAACTATAGCAGCAGTTTTGTCTCAAGGTGAAAAAGTATAATTTTAGTTTCCATTGTTTTTCACCAGTCTTACATGCATATAAGTAATCATTGCTTACATACATATAAGTAAGCAATCCCATTCTATTTCCTCCATACCAGAGATATAACTTATACCAGAAAACTTGTATATGGTATAATAATTTATTCTGACTTTAGCAGCCCCACCACAAAAAGCTCCTTATTTCATATGTGTAAGGATATGTGATGACCAGTTTCATATCCTTGCTTTATACAAATCTTCAGTTTCAGAAACACTTGCCTTTGATGTATATTCAACTTCAGTTCTATTTTCTTTTATCCACATAAAATGTTCAATTCTAGTAACCACATCCTCCAGCATGTGACTCCATGAATTTCTATAGTATGCACCTGTAGCTAGGGGATAATGAGCCTCCACTAAGTCTCAAGTATCTATCAAAGAAAAATAGCAAGAAGAAAGCCACTCAGCTGCACACATGGGTATATTTCTTGAAAATGGAGAAATTACTCAGAGGCCAGGTATAAGAGCTACAGTGTATCATTTCCAGATTTTGAGCCTTAATCAATGAACTGGCATTTTCAAAATGCTGCCTTCAGAGATTTCTCATCCTTTTTATTGTTGCTGTATGCCTGGAATGAACTATACTCTCGCACTTAAGAAACTTGAGCTTATCATGTTTTTTAACAGTTCCTGGATGCTTCACTGATGATACTAGTAACTGCAACTTCTATTATTTTCAATTTTATCCATTGAGTATGTCTAGGAGAAGCTGAGGTAATAGAAGAGTTGATGGAATGATCTGGGATTCATGAGATTTCACTGCACATCAAATTTCAGAAACCACCATATTATTTGCTTCAAGATATATCATTTTAAAAAATTTATGACATGCTTATATTATTTGCCTTGTAGGCAAATGCCAGGAATTAGAATGAGTATAATAAATTTCAATATATAAAAACAGGATTTTAAAGGTAGTGGTAGAATTTATATGAAAATGAATTTTTATTGTCTGCATATTGCACAAATGTCTATATAATATGCTAATTAAGGAGGCTTTCCAGGCAACAAACTATGAATACTGTTGATTTTCCTTTCTTTTTAAAGGCTCAATTATCTCACATAAAACATAAAGAAAAAGTAGAATTTTCTCCTGTAGTTACTATGAAAATTAAAGAATTCAGTTTATAACCTAATATTAAAGTAAATTTTTAAATAGGAAAGGTAAAACTAGTTAGTTGGGTCAACAGAAGCCTGATATCCACCAGTAAGTATTTCACAGTCCAGAGTTTTGACCTAAATCCTGTAGATACTGAATTTTCTCACAAACTAAGAATATTTCTGTTCCTTAAGGATGGATTTGCTTTTTAAAAATATTCTAGATTGACATATAAGTCATATGCCAAGTTATCCATATTCAAGAACTGCAAAGTTATAACTTCAAAGGAAATCTGGACACAAGTTTTCCTGCTGGAAAAGTTTCTCTTTGTAGGTATCTTACATGGGCAGTCAATTTGCAAACAAACATTTATTTGGGGAGAATAGAATCTGAGTAAATAGACAATGCAGAATAATCTGAAATTTTAATATCATCAAGCTTACAACTTCTAAGGCATCCATCTGGTAAATCAGAATATATTTCCCACAGCAAGCAAAAAGGTCAACTTCTTGGACCAGGACATATTTTGGGCACACACTTTGAATATATATTTTTTTACATTTTATTTATTTCTGAGGGGGGGGGGAGAGAGAGAGAGACAGAGAGAGAGAGAGAGAGAGAGAACATGAGCAGGGGAGGGCCAGAGAGAGAGAGAGATACAGAGTCTGAAACAGGCTCCAGGCTCTGAGCTAGCTGTCAGCACAAAGCCCAATGCAGGGCTTGAACCCACAAACCGTGAGATCATGACCTGAGCCTAAGTTGGTCGCTTAACCCACTGAGCCACCCAGGCGCCCCTGGGCACACATTTTGTACTGACAAATTTAGTCTTCTTTCTTCCATCATTTTTGAGTAGGAAATGGAGATCATTCTGTGTACTCAATGTTGTATCTGGAATCAAAATTATTGGGTAACACATGATTAACATAAATTTTTTAAAAATCTCTAAATACTGATCAACATTTTATTGTCATTTAGTCTTTTAGAGGTCAAATCTGAATATAATTTGATATGGTTTTTCTGTTCTATAAGTAAACTGGTAGTTTTTGCATGGTTGTATGTTGGTAATGTTTTCCCTTTATCATTGTAACTCAAAATATAATACAGGATTCCCTTTTCACTAATTTTGTCTAGATGTGGTAAGCACTTTAGGGATAGCTATCCAAGTAATTTGTCTAATCAGGAAATCTTCGTTTTTCTATTATGTTTGATATTTTTTTCTTTATGCTACAAAGATAATAATGTAAGTTTGTGCCTTTTTTAAAAAAATTTATCCCCAGTGTCAATCATCTCATTACTAGAAAGTTTGTGTTACTGGCCTTACACCTGATATTCTAGGAGAGATTATGAAAATGTCCTGAGAATCACTGATGCAATTTTTCTCAGTGTGTTCTTTCCAACCTCCTAAGTGAATGGATCATAATTTTCCTATTACATTTTCAATTACCTTTTAGTTTCTCAACTTTCATTGGAATGCTTGTATCTCAATAGGATGTTATAAATCTTTGGTCTGCTATCATTCTTCCAGATGTTGCTTTATGAGTTCATAAAGATGATATTTCCTTGTATCTTTTTAAAAACATAAATTTAATGTCTCTAATTAATTTTCCTTTATTTGATGAATTTTTGCAGCTTTTCCTACAAGTCTATAATCTAATACTGCTTTTCTCTTATTTTTTAAAATATATTCTACATTTTTGAATTTTTAAATATCATTCTGCTTACTTATCTTTGATAGAATATAGGTCGAAACAGATCCAATGTTTGCCAAGGGGGAAAAAAATGGGACTATTCCTCTGCTATTGCCACTATTCATCTGGTGCTTATAGCATCCTGCTCTCCAATCTACAGCCTGAGATGGATGAATACATCTCTTAACATAAAGCCTGACATCTTTAGTACCTTTATTCAGGACAAATCTCCTAGACTGGGTTGCTATTGTTTCACTAAGGCCTGCCTATTAGATATTTTAATTTGAAAATGTATTGCCCTATGGCTTCTTTGGATTTTGTTTTTGCTTATAAATCTTATGTGATGGAGCTTAACTCACAGAAGAAAACCATGGCCAGCTGTACCTTCTCAATATTCTGACAGATGGAACATAAGTGAGGAAGTCTCAGAAAGTTTTTCGAAAGGTATAAAACGATAAAGATGAAAGAGTACTTTATTTCTAGTTGCCCTAGTTCTACAGTCAGTAAAATAAGGCATCTCTAAACCAGTAAGGGGCAATCTTCTAGGAAAGTTTGAGCTTTCGTTAGTTACTTCCAGGGAAACCTACTTTCCTGATAGTGTAATATCTATGAGTCACTAGTTATGTTTCTTCATGTCTCTACTTGGATTTACCCAGTGAAAAGTCTCACATTTTTGAAATAAGTTGGTCATAGTCTTAGTTTTCACTGACTTAATTGTATTTTTCAGTTGTTGTTTTTCCTGACAAACAGGTATTTTACTGGGATATTAAGAGGGACTATATGAGGAACTCCTAACAATACTTGCAATCCACTGATTAAGCTCCATTTCCTGAAAATTTCACTAACACTAGGATTCTTATGGTATTTGACTAAGCTGGTTTTTTTTTTGTTTTATATTAGCTGACAAAATTTCCTTGATATTAGCTTTTCAAAAAAATAGGCAGCACCAGTATTTCTAATTTAGTAAGTAGCTTTCAAAGTGGGATCAAAAGTTGAAGGATATATTTAAACAAAGTTTATACCCGAGATATCTATTTATGTAGACAAAATGCATTAGTCATGAGCCAATTACCAAGATTTTTTAAAGCCAGATTTAAAGTTAAAGTACCCATAAAAATCAATGTATTGGGAATCATATCTGCAATGTCCTGTAATACTTCTGATGAGCTTATATTCAATATTTTAAATATTTTCATATATGATAACTGTTCATGCACTTTAAAAGAAAGCAGTGAATTTAAGTCACTGTTTTGTTCACTAATCTATTCCCACAGACTAGAAATGTGCTCAATAGGTATTTGGTGAGAGACTAATTCCACAGACCACATGACAAATTCATCTCATTAGGTTAGTGGTAGACAAAATTGATTAGCTAACTGATAGATGATTCTAAGTTTCTTCTGGCTATACGTAAAGTGGAAACTATTTTCATAAAATACTAAGGCATTATTTGTCCTTTCTTCACTATGCTAACATTTACACTGATGATCCAAAAGCAATGGTGGGTGAAATTTCTGGCAATGACACTAAACTATGCTTATAATCATTATATCTTCAAAGCCATCCACTTACAGGAGAATAAAATGCCATTTTCACATTTTAAATGTCTTTGATGAAAAAAAATAGGTCATTAATTTTATTCAATTTAGACACTTAAGCACACATCTTCTTAAATATCTTATATGATAAAATGGGTAAAATACATAAACTTTTTTCTTTATAATATCATTGTTGTTGAAATGACTGACAAACAAATTGGTTATTCAGCTTTGATATTATAAGACTTGGCAAATGAAAATATAGCAATAATATCAAAATGTGTCAGCAATTAATGAAAATAAAAGAAGATACAGGACAATATCCAAATATAAAGATATAATATGGTATATGCTAAAGATAAAAATTCATGTAAATCAGTTTAAATATCTGGTTAACCAACCACATAAAAATGGCTCTTTTTTAAAATTTGGAAACAGGGGCACCTTGGTGGCTCAGTCGGTTAAGCGTCCGACTTCGGCTCAGGTCATGATCTCGCGGTTTGTAGGTAGGTTCAAGCCTCGTGTCCGGCTCTGTGCTGGCAGCTAGCTCAGAGCCTGGAGCCTGCTTCGGATTCTGTATCTCCCTCTCTCTCTGACCCTCACGCTGTCTCTCTCTCTCTCAGAAATAAATTAAAAAAAAAAAAAACATTACATTTGGAAACAAATTAAGATCTATAATAGGAGTCTGGTTATCAAAATATGGAATGTTAAAAAGTTATTAAAATATATACAGTCCTATAAAATGAAAATGTAGTTCTGTGCTTCTTGATAAAAGAAGGGTAATAAAAATATTTAGTAACAAATGCAAATTATAGAACAGAGTATGTTGTGAATCCAGCAGTATATCAACACAAAATCGTGGAGAAAATATCTGAAAGACTATACAAAATAATAGGACTGCTTAACTACGTGTGGTTGGATTTAGGGTGATGGGTTTTTGATTTTGCTTTTGTTTCTCTTAGCTGTATTCCTTGATTTATTTTTAATATAACGAATGACTGA
The DNA here is from genome assembly GCF_003009895.1 of Hyaena hyaena. Lineage (NCBI taxonomy): Eukaryota > Metazoa > Chordata > Mammalia > Carnivora > Hyaenidae > Hyaena > Hyaena hyaena. Next base: position 220,981 of record NW_024082090.1, on the reverse strand, counting down.
GTCTTGGTTAATGAGTATGTAGGGTGAACAGATGAGTACATATTCAAATACTTTCAGTGTCTGGTCTCCTCAACCTTGTGAATCCTAGCCAGTTGGGGAAAGGAAGTAGCAGCAAAAATTTTGGAGGCTTTTTTGGTAAATCTTGATGTATTCGCTGAAAACTTTAATTGGACTATGCTTTTTTGGGCTTCATTTTAATCACATGATTAGCTAATGTTTTAATTGGCAAAAACAATTTCCTCATTTCCTAGGAGAGTAGTCATCAAATATATTAATGAATGGAAGAATGGGACTCATAAAGACAGATCAGCTAATCAACTGGTAGGAGTTTTCTTAATGCTTATTAGGTGTTCATTACTTTGCCATGAAAACATTGTTTTTCTGAAATCCAGAAGGAGACATGCCCCAAGGTTGCTGAAAATTACTTGTGTTGCTAAGTGTTTGACAGAATACAATATGAAAAGATGTCAAACAGCTACTTCTCCCCTATGAACATTCTGTTTTAAAGGTAATAGGATCTGCAATGCTTATTTTCCTTAAGTTGTACATTGGTTCACAATAAGTAATGGAATTTCTGCTGCTTGCTAAAATAATCTCTATGGTTTTAGGTATTTCTTAAGAAAATGCATTATTCTGTAGGAAAACCATGTGGTTTAAGACACATTTATTCAGATATAGTCTCTTCCTTAGAAAAATCTAGCTATGTTCTGAAAAGAGAAATAAGGCATTCATGCAACCAAGCATGCAAGTAGCAATAAAGAAGAAAAAAAAAAGAAAGAAAAAGAAAAGAAAAAGTATTTACAAAAGTATACAATTACTTCTTTAAACAAAATTTGCGTTTTCAGTGTCACTATCCAGAAGACATTCAGACGACACTCTGACAACATATGCTTTACAGATATTTACCTGAAAGTTTAATTGGCCTACTTCTGGTTATGGATTTGCACATTCTGAAAATGAATGATGAACAATGTTGCTGCTGAGAGATACTATGACTTAAGTGATTATACCCCTCAAACCAAATAATGAGAAATAAATTCAGACAGTGAGCAGCATGACTGAAATTGCGGTGACTCCATCATTATATTTATGGCCAGCCATCCACATCTATCTAACCCGACATGATTTTCTGAACTATTCCAAAACACTATGGATATTTTTCAGCTGGGGATGGAGTCATCACATTAAAGCCATGTAAGTGGGTAGACAGGATGCCCTAAAACCTCTCCTTTGTCCTTTATTCCTTTAAAAATCATAGAGTTAATGTGGAGTGGTTAAAATTACAATATCTCTTTTTGCCTTCAACATAGAAACTGTGCACCTGTGACTGTGATCTAGTTTGGGCGCTTAAGAGCTAGCTTGGGTCAGTAAAGGTTAAGACAGACAAATATATTTTTTTGCGGCAAGTAGTACTTTCCTAGCAAGAGGCAAGGAAAAGGCTGAGTGACAAATAAAATGTTCAGCAATTATGTGAACTATAACCCTTCACAGTCGCAAACTACAATGACAAGCTTTCATTCCCGGGGGCTCGTCTCACTCAAGAGGAAGGTAGTGAGCAGACGCATCAAAATTAGAGTTTAGTTAATTAGGTGACAACCATTTGTCTAATTAGGGAGTATATCTTGAGAGCAATGGATATAGAAGTGGGAATAGAAGAAAGGTGATTTTTCCTATTTAAAGGCAAATTTATTATCTGAGAAAAAGATATTCTCAAGGAAAACAAAACTATAACATTGCAATGGAGATAGATGCAAGAACAATGCTTAAGAAATTAAGAGTACCTTTAAATAGCAATGCTGACCACTGTAACATCTTTGACTGGTAAGGAGTACATAGAACAAGTACACAAGATATAGAATGGGAGGGTTTAAAAAAATCAACTCCTAATATAGTGAAGCCAAGAAAGGCAGCATAATGTGGTGGAAAGTGCAAAATCTTTTTTTTTTCTTTTTGGAAAAAGCAAAATCTGGAAGTCAAGAAACCAGTATGCCATTATTTTAGGCTGTGCTACTACCTCATTTTGAATATTTAGCCCAGAATTTCTTTTTGAGCTTCAATTTTTTCTTTACAGCATTAGATGGTGGAGTAATAATTTCATAGCCTCTGAGATTACTTTTTTATTTTTTATGGATGCCTGTTTCTGTCACTAAAATAAGAATGTTTTTTCCCCTGATTTAGCTTATTAAGTCAGATCACGTTGGAATTCGTTAAATGAGAGAAGCTTAAAAGTTTAATTATAATCTACACCTCAAATTTTAATTTAATATAATACGGTCTTTAAAGTTTGTAATATAGAACTACAAAACAAGCATATTTTTCACAGGGCCACTAAAATGTCCCCTTAAGCTTTTAAATTCAGTTGAGATCCTCCCTAAAAACAATATTGATGGAAACACATGTATTTTGTGTTTAAACTTCTAACAATCATAACTTGGAAGAGTGTGACTAAAAATAGGTCACAAACTACATTTACTTGGTACACATCTCTATGTATCATATTAAAGGAGAATTGGACAATTGGAGTAGGAGATAAAAAGCTAAATAATGGCATTTGTCTAATTTTATAGTTTATCAAAACCCTTCAAAAATAGGTTGATTAGAGAATGAGGAACTTCTCAAGTTATTATTATGAGTATCTAACATTTAATTAATATGATACTCTACCTTAAAATATTATCTAAAGGAAAGTTACTTATATGCTTTATGATAAAACATAAAAATTACCATAAGTGTAAAGATTATTACAAATTCCAACTAATAAACTGTTATTATTATACTTAAAGCTAAATTAATCAATTCATATATAAGTTACTTGTAATACTTCCATTGTTATAAGAATTTTAACTTCTATGCATCAGATAAAAAAAATAGAGCCAGGAGATAATTTGTTACACTTGAGGGATATCTTAATGTCAAATTTGAAGTAGTTTTGCATCATTATTAAGAATTTAGTCTCTGGACTCATACTGGCTTAAATCTTAGCTCTAATGTTTACTGCTTTGTGATCTTAGATTACTTATATAGCCTACCTGCCTTGGTTTCCTCAAGATAATAGTAATATCATGTAACTCTATAATTCTGCAAAAAAGTACCACAAACTGGGTGGCTTAAGACAAGAGAAATTTGTTGTCTCATAGTTCTGGAGCTAGAAGTCCAAAATGAAGGTGTTAGCAGGATCATCCTCCCTCTGAAGGTACGAAAGAAGGATCTGATCCAGGACACTATGTTAAGTTCCTGTAATTTCTTATCAATAGCAGCAAAACTGCAATCTGCCCACACTGTTCTCCCTGTGTGCATGTGGTCTCTTCACATGGTGATTCTTTATGAGGACACCAATCATCCTTGGACTAGAGGCCCATCCTGTTCCAGAATGACCTGATCTACACCTGACTAATTACACTGCAACAACCTGTTTTCAAATCAGGTCACATTCTGAGATACTGAGGGTTAAAGCTTCAAGCCATGAATTTATGAGAGGGTCACAATTCAACCCACAACAAACTCATGGGGATGTTATAATCATAAAATGGTAATGTATAAGTATACATACATTTATATAGGAGATATTGGCATGTGGAAAGCACCCAGCTGAAAATATGAGCAGGTGTCTACTTCTCATGGGGAGCCAGAAATCAATTATGGTACCTAAGGAATGAAACATTAAGAGAAAAACATCTGTTTCTCTTAATCTCTATGAAAATCATCTTAATCTGCATTAGCATTTTCTTTTTACCTACACTACACCTGTTGCTATCTCCCTACTTTTATCTACACAGAGTTTCCCATACCAAAAGCAATGAGAGTAATAATTTTCTATTAAGGCTTCTTATGCCCAGCGTGGAGCCCAACGCAGGGCTTGAGCTCACAATCCTGAGATCAAGACCTGAGCTAAGATCAAGAGTCAGGCACTTAACTAACTAAGCCACCCTGAGAGTAATATTTTTTATAACCTAAGTCACATTCATGACCATTCCACTACTTAAACTCATGCAATGGTTCTTGCCACACTAAGAAAGAAAATCCAGTTTCTTACTATGTTCTACAGGTCCTTCATGAATGGCCCCTACATTATGTCACCTACTTTATCTCAGATTTTCACTAACAGTATACTAACTTCATCTCTGTGACTCAGAAATCCTATTGTTAAGCACTTCTCCACTGCAACTTTACTTGCATACTTTTATTCCAGTCTTTGCACAGCTGACTTGTCAACTGTCAGATTTCAGTTCAAATGCCCAATTTAATACACATTGTTCTTAGAGTCATAGAATTAGCAATAGATAACATTTACTGACTGCTTATTATTACTCTAGTAGCTCTACATGCTCTATTTTAATTAAATCTCAGTACAACACCATAGGTTAAATTTTGTTATTATTGCCATTTTACTGGTGATGAATTAGGTTATTAATTTAACCAAGTTCCATGGTACCCCATATACTCAAACCTAGATTTCCTGAAGCAGAGCTTGTGTTGCATTAGTGACTGTTAGATACTAACTCTTAGTTATAAGAAGAGAGATAATTTGGTATTTTCTCATTGAAGAAAATGCCAGATTCTGAAAAACTGGTACAGAATTTACAAATCATAGCAGTTTAGGGCTTTAAGTATAGAAGATAATTTTATATACCTCAGTAATTTTAAAGGTATTTTATTTAAAAGAATGCAATAACATCCATAATTATATCCTTGAGCATCAAGAAAAAGTTTCCATTAGTAAATTCTTTCCATAATGGCATAAAATAGTGCAATCAATTTCAGAAAAATGCCTATGTTTATATAAACACTAAATTTGGGACTGAAAGGAAAATGTTCAGATACTTGATAGTTACTCCATTCCCTGTTTGTTTTTTTTTTTAAAGAGTGAGTAAAATGTTTGCCAGTTCATGATCAAACTTGCTTTCTTAAGTGTGTCTTCCTCTGAAAATCATTCACGTGACATAGTTTACATGATAGCGTCTTGTGAGAAATACAAATGTTAGGAAGAGGAAACCCAGATCCAGATTCAACATTTGCAACTGAACGTCATACAAGGGTTTGGGTTTTTTTTTTTTTTTTTTTAAGACATATAATGTAATTAGCATTTAATGTTTCTAAAAGAATACATATCAAGATAAAAATTTGTCCTGCAATATATAGTAAAGACAGATTCCTAATTATGGCTAATATAGAAGAAGAATTTTAAAGTACTGATTAACACAAGTGTGTAGGAAACATGATGAAAGACATATTCTTTGTTAATTAGGAAAGAACTTAGTGTAAGACTTTACTTTTCTAACATAACCTGCTTAAATTCCAAGAGTCAGAATGCAGTCTTAACCACAGTATGAAGTCTTAACCACACCAAAGATCTTTCAAATTTGTAGCCAGAGTCATATTGATTAAAACAGCTTTAACTTCTAAGTTCCCCAATTTCATGGGAATCTAAGGTAAATTAGGAAGGATGCATTAAAATTTGTTTATGCATTCCTTCTAATAAGATTATATTATTTAATTTTATTTCAGAATTTATCCTCTTATCCCTGTGAATATTGATAAACCTATTTTTTATGCTACGTTTGTAATGTCAAAATATGGCTCTTTCTAAGGAATATAATGATTAGAAGGGGTGTTTGGTCTCATTGAAATTTCCTGGTAACTTTCCTACAAGACATGATTATAGCCTTGGTTTTTTTTGAAATATATTTTATTGTCGTTATTGCCATTTAGCAGTTCTTGGAAAAGCTGCAAAGCTCATGTCTTGCAAAATAGGTGCTGACAGTGTAAACAGAGGTCTACACCAGGTCAGATTTCCATTGTTATTGACACAGCTGAAATAATAATGCCCTGAGTTTTCTACTAAAGTAATAAACCTTTACGAATATATTTATGACCAGAGATTCCATTGAAGATTTTGTTTTCTCTTGGTCCTTCTCAGGAACATTATTATAATAGAGTAGCAATGATCTTTATTTAGATTAAAGTCATCAGAGAGCTGAAGCTTGTGACAATTTTACAATCTTTTATTTTTTTAAATGTTTTATTTATTTCTGAGAGAGAGAGAGAGAGCGCGCGTGAGCAGGGATGGGTCAGAGAAAGAGGGAGACACAGAATCTGAAGCAGGTTCCAGGCTCTGAGCTGCCAGCACAGAGCCTGAGCAGGGCTCAAACCCATGAACCAGGAGATCATGACCTGAGCCAAAGTCAGATGCTTAACTGAAGGAGCCACCCAGGCGCTCCTACAATCTTTTAAAATGGGAAATCTTGGGGTGCCTGGGTGGCTCCGTCAGTTAAGCATCCGATTGCAGCTGAGGTCATGATCTCACAGCTCTGAATTCGAGCCTCACATTGAGCTCTCTGCTGTCAGCTTAGAGCCTGTAGCTGAAGAGCCTAAGTAACATCATTTTGAGATTAAGGCCTCCATTAAGAACAACCTCGGGCTGCACGTAGCCCCAGTTCCAGGAAGAACCTCACATTGTTCAAGAATAAAGCCATCCTCGGACCGCCCTCAGAGCAGCTAATCAAAAAAGCATTCCTATGGTCTGAGTCAAGGCTGGGAACTACAGACAGTTATTTTATACAAACTAGCCAATTTCTTACCGCTTGCCTGAACCCCACGTGGGCCCTTTGAACTCACCTCATAATTGGTCATTTTCAAAGGATTCTCAAAAGTCATGATTGGGTCCCACCAAAAGTAATGAATATCTCACAGATACTGAATGGTCAAATCTCTTACCATGGGTACTGTACAATTGTAATTGGTGCTTATGTGATGATTCTATATGTACACCATGTGCACTGTAACACCCCCGTCCCTTACCCCATAAAAACCCTGTTCGATATTGTTCGGGGCTTTACCTTGCTGCCACTACACCAGGAGGCGGGTGAGCCCTTGCTCGAGGTTGTAATAAAGACCCTTTTATATTTGCATCGGTGCCAGCTCCTTGGAGGTCTCTGGGACTTGGGATTTGGGCACAACATAGCCTACTTAGGATTCTGTGTCCCCTTCTCTCTCTGCTCTTCCGTCCACCCCCCCATCTCTCTCTCTCTCTCTCTCCCTATCTCAAAAATAAACATTAAAAAAATTTTAATGAGAAATCTTCCTTTTATTGAAAAGCTCCTTGGGCATATCATGGAAAACAAATGCAATTCTGAAAACTATTTCATTGATGGGATTTTAATGATAATATTTGATGTCCATTTGAAGGGAGTTAATCAGCATATCCACTTATTTTGTGAAAGTCAGAGGGGAAGAACAGAACAAGAGACACCACCCATAGCAGATAGGACAGCTTCCAGCTCCAGAGAGTGTCATAAGGGACTAAAAGGAACAAGACTGTGGAAATGGTAATGTCAAATGGAAAATAAAGCATTTCCCTTAAGTGCTTACCATCCTTATGGGTCAATAGACAAGAGGTGGGTTATAATGTAAACTGAATTCTGACATGTCCTATTTCCCTTATGATCCCTTCACCAGTGCTAAAGTCCTTATAAAAATTAGTACAGCAAACCTTGGTGAATAGTCATGTTCACACTTTGCAACTTAAAATTTATCCACCTCTGTATTTCCTTCTTGGTAAGGACCAAGAAAGTACAACTGAATAAAACTAAGCATAGCATCAAAGTTTTTATAGCTAAATGACAAAAAGAGTACATTTTGAACTGGAAGCTGCCAGTTGGAAAAAAAATATTCATGCCTGTAGAATTGTCTAAACTGAAGCTTTTTCATGAAATAAGCAGGGATTAATCAAATTTAAACATCTCAGATAGGCAGCAGAATACTATTCCTTCTCGTCAATGTTTCAAAGATCACTATCAAATGATAATTCACCCATTTAGAACTAGAGTGCAGCTTTTTTCAACATGGCTGAGATTGAAGGAGGAAAATTTAGATTCATAATGATATTTAGAAATACATTTATATTCTGTAATTAAAATTAATCAGTTCCATAGCCATTGATGGCAAAATCAGCTTAATTAGAATACAGTGATTGTTGAAAGAGTAATTTATTATGGATAATCTGCAGTGTGGATATTATAGTGCCAGATACAAATTTTATTAAATATTGTTGAGTGATGTTGTCTACCGTAGGCAAAAGATCCACTTCTGTGGGAAAATCATTCATAGTCTTCTGTCAATGTCTTTGTTATCAATGTTTGGTTTAGAAAAAAAGCAAAGGGCTAGCTTGTTGTCAAGAGGCAGTTTTATTTTCTGAGGCAAATCACTTAACCTCTTTAAACTCAAACATCCTCATAAAATGCAAGGGCTGTCTAGTTGAACTCTATAGCTGTACCAGTTACTAAGGACTCAGAAAGAAATAAATCAGATTTTGCCCTTATGCTATTCACAGACTCGGGAATGGAAGAGATGTAGACATTTGCAGTCCACTGTACAGTCAAAGCTAAAAAGTGTAAGCAAAGAGTATGAGAGCAAAGAGTCATAATAATGCAGAGCATGTGACCTAAGTGCTTCCCAAAAAAAAGGATTGGTGATATTTTTTGCCAATTCTGACAAATTTGATTGTAAATTGGCCACACATTTCAAAACTTATGCAATGAAAATTTGAAATAGCTCTCTTCAGCAATAGCCTTCTCAAATATTAACACTAATATTCTAAATATGACCATTATACTGTATCTTTACAGGCATAGCATGTAGATACGGTATTATCAGTTAAACAGATGGTCAGTCCCATCTTAGTTTAATAATTAGGGACTGAAACCATTATACAGCTAGTTCCTTAAAATGATTTTATTATTGTGGTTTTAAAAAGCTGGGTTTTGACAAATAATTCTAGGCTTAACAATATGGAAAATGTGTTTGTACTCAAAAGAATTTCAAAAAGGAATGACAGTGAAGTCAGTTTGTAAATAGGGGGCATGATTTGAACTTGTAGAAAGAAACTAAAACATGATCCAAAAGAGAATTGTAAGCACAGCTAGGAACAGTGTGAGAGAATATAGAAAAGCACTGATTTTGTACTGGGCCGGTGGCTGTCAAGGAGTTACATAAGTGAATCTTTGAAACCAAGACAGATGCCCCCATAGAAATAATTTAATAAATTATAATTAAAACAGACTTTATACTGTAGCTGTAACTTAAAATTATACCCCAAACACAAGCACACAACAATATAAAATACTGTAATTCAAAGCCTCATTAACTGAAGAGCTTCTAATAAAAGTTTTAAGGATTTTCTTCCCAGCATCACCAGCTCCAAAAGGAAGTTTAAATGTAAATAATTTGCGCTGTGGCATGTTTTAGTGTGATATAGTAAAGATGATAGGGCATCTAAACATTGGGTGCTAGCATTAGCAGTATTGATTTAAAGATAACTTTAATACTGGGGGTATCTGGATGACTGAGTCGGTTAAGTGACCGACTTCAGCTCAGGTCATGATCTCGCCATTCCTGAGTTCAAGCCCCATGTCAGCTTTGTGTTGACAGCAGAGCCTGGAGCCTGTTTCAGATTCTGTGTGTCCCTCTCTCTGCCCTTCCCCCCTCTCAAAAATAAATAAACAAATTTTTTTTTAAATAACTGTAGTTTTTACCTGTTTGGAAATACTTATAGACTACCACTCTAACTACTATTTTGGTGATCTGATACACAGTCTAAGAGGCCCCTATTTGTTCTTTATATGAAAAATATTGTGAATTGGACCCAAAGAACTAAGGACCCTCATCAGAATTGCATTCTCGAGACCAGAAGGGCAAACATTCTGCTTCCAATTAATTATCTCTTCATCCGCATTCAGTGCCAACGTTTCATGTCAAGTGTACCTTTGACATCATCTTTGACAAGAATGAAAAGACTTTAATGAGAATAATCCCTGGGGGATTAACCTTGGGAAACAGGGGTACCTGCTTTCACCTATTCATATCGAACATGTCCTGCAGGGTGCTTCTGTGCAAGGGGGTGATATATATTTGGCAAAAGAAGCCACATAAGACCATAATAATCTAAACCCATGCCCAAAGACAGGAAGTTTATTACACTTGATAGGGAGAAGTAAAACACCAGAAAGGACAGGTGTTTTAGAAAATAATCTCCAAGGCAGCAGTCAAACCAGAATATGATAACCTCCCTGCTGAAGGCCATTAAAGTCAAGGAAGCACCCTCTAGGACCAGACAAGGCAGAGGGACCTGCCAAAATCTGCAGAATGGTGCAGCCGACAAGTGTGTTTGGTGCTCTGTGCAGATTTGCTCAGTAGAACTTAAATCCAAAACAGTGAATAGAAGAGAATGGTTGTATGCTTATGCCACAATTTTAGGACTGATTGTTACAAGTTAGAAATAGAGGGACTAAACACTTTTTGGTACACATATAGGCAAGTGCATCTAGTTGGGGACGTGGAAGTAAATCATTCATACGAAATCAGAATAATTTAAAATTAGGAAAATTAAAAAGTGAGTCAGAACAAAGAAACAACTGCCCACTTTAAACCTCTAGTTTAGGCCAGACATTCCAGTAATCTGTCTCTATCTATATATATGTGTATTTATTACATATATATGGCTATGTTTGTGTGCATATACAAACACATAAATACAAATATAACAGACAACTGACATGTACAATATATGTGTGGCATATATATGTATATACATAGATGTGTATATATATGGCATATGTATGCATACACACACACACACACACACACACACACACACACATAGAAAACAAGTGTGTCTGTACTCATAGTAGCCATACTGTCTTATTTTAAGATAGGAGCAAGCAGAGTATATATTAAAGAGGAATCAACTTTTATTTCAGATTCTCACAACCAATAAAATATTGATTTTTTTTCACATCTCCTGACCTTTTACTTCAATATCATTTAGCAAACTTGCTTGTTTTGTGTGATTTGCAATTGTCTATGTGTTTTTCCTACCTCCCCTGGAGATAGGAACTGTAAATTCCTCAGGTACCATTTAATCTTCTTGACCTCCACCTCCCACGTATCTTGCTTAATTATTTGGGAAGAGTGGTTCTGGCAAATTCTCCTTGTAGCCCAAGTTGGTCACATGCTACCTTTCCTGCTGTATTAGTTTCCTATAGCTGCTTGTAGCATTGTTCCTCAAACTGGTTGGCTTAAAACTCAGAATTGTATTTTCTCTGCTAAAAGTCTGAAACCAGGTGTCAGCAGGGCCAAGCTCCCTCTGAAGGTTCCAAGGAAGAACATTCTTTGCCTCTTCCAGCTTCTAGGGGCCCTGGGAATTCCTTATTCTATGGCAACATCACTTCAACCTCTGCTTCTCTCCTCACACAGCCTTCTCCCTTGTGATTCCATGTCCTTTCCTCTTCTTATAAGGACACAGGTCTTTGTATTTAAAGTCACTCTAGGGGCACCTAGGTGGCTCAGTCAGTTAAGCATCTGACTTCAGGTCATGATCTCATGGCTCGTGGGTTCGAATCTGGTGTTGGGCTCTGCGCTGACAGCTCAGATCATGGAATCTGTTTCCAAATCTGTGTCTCCCTCTCTCTCTGCCCCTTTCCCATTCATGGTCTCTCTCTCAAAAATAAATAAACATAAAATAATTGTCATTCTAAATCCAGGATGATTTAATGTCCAGATGAAGTCACATTCTGAGGTTCCAGGTAAGCATGAATTTTAGGAGGACACTATTCAAACACTACACCTGTAAATCAGACATTCCTATTTTAAAGTCAATAAATGCACCATTTCTTCATCCAGCAAATATTTATTGAGCTTACTATGAAACAGGTAAAGGAAAATACCAGTGAACTAAACAGATAATTCTCCACTCTCAAGGTGCTACTCACGTTTTAGTGGAGTGGAGGGAGAAATAGCAAATATAGACAGGCAGACAGAAGGATGGATACATATATGGGGAGGTATGCAGACAAAAAAAGAGTAATAGAAGTACAGCTAGAGATGGAGAATTGACAAGTGCAGTGAAGAAAAACAATAAGATAAGGAAAATAAATATTACATCATTAAAGTTCTACTTCTTTGATTAGTGTTAGCAAAATCTACATAAGCCTTTAAGTCATATTTTGAAGCAGAGTGAGTCTATGTAACCTAGTATTACTGTAACTTAAATGGCTCCTCAAAATGAATTCTGTCATTCTCAGAGGACCTTTCTGTGCAATGACTTATGGTAAATATCTGATAGAGTTATAATTTTTAATATTAATTTTTGAGGAAAGAAAAATTTCAACATGCTATTTTTAATGGTTTTCTATGAAAACTAATAGATATAAAGTTTTTTGTTTGTTTTGAGAGAGACAGAGAGAGACCTTGAGATCACAAGGGAGAGAGAGAAGAGGAGAGAGAGAGAGGGACAGAGAAAGAGAGAGAGACGGAGAGAGAGAAAGAATCTTAAGCAGACTCCATGCCCAGCGTGAAGCCCTACTTGGAGCCTGATTTCATCACAGTGAGCATGACCTGAGCTGAAATCAAGAGTCAGAGGTTTAACCAACTGAGCCACTCAGGCGCCCATAGACATAAGGTTTTTAAAGAAGTATAGTTAAAAAAAAAAAAAAAAAGAGTCATTGACTAAGAGTGGTAGAGAAAAATCACAGATTTGCATTTTAAAACTATGATGTTGAGATTCAGCTTCGTTTTTTAAACTTTTTTTTTTAATGTTTATTCATTTTCGCGAGAGAGACAGAACATGAGCGGGGGAGGGGCAGAGATAGAGAGGGAGACAAAGAATCTGAAACAGGCTCCAGGCTCTGAGCTGTCAGCACAGAGCCCCAGGCAGGGCTAGAACTAGGGAACAGTGAGATCCTGACCTGAGCCAAAGTCGAACACTTAACCTGCTGAGCCACCCAGGCGCCCCAAGATTCAGCTTCTTTACTTGAAAATGGGAACAGAAAAGACCCTTAAGTAGATGGTTGTGAGGATTAAATGAGATAAGGTACGTAGGCAGGGCCACCTAGCACATTATCTGGAACATACTACATTTTAAACAAACATTAGTTGAACCTAAATACCTCTTTACTCTTTCTCTTAATATTCACAAAAATGTAATACAACCTTTTTAAATCATCATATAACTATTGGCTTTTTCATTGTAATTGAACTGATGTTATATCTTTGCCTCGTCTGTGATAAGAGATTTTATTAAGAAAACCTAAAAGAGGTCAGAAAAATTGCATCTTCTGTTAAAGGGTACTTTTTATCCTCTCTTTTTAATTATTTTAACCTATTGTATTCAAACCTTCCTTTAACTAGCGGTATTTGTCTATGAGTTAAACATATTGCAAGCTAACTTGTTTTAACGCAATAGACAGTTCTATCCTACCTCCAGGAAGCTAGTTCACCACACAAATACCATGCACTGCCTCTTCTGATAGTTGCAAGCAAATGGATCCTGAGTAACATTCCTCAGTAGTGCCCTCATACTATAATAAGTGGCTTGTTTATGAATAATATGGGTAATCGGAAGAAGCAACTGCATTAATTTGAGGATGGGGGATAGTGCCATTCTACCTTTAAAATTGTGTCAGTCTTCAGACTGAACAACTGCTTTGATTAAGAGTGAATATTTCTCTCCCATCTCAGGACTGACTTTCACTCTAATCAAACTGATACCAATTCTTTTATTTTTAATTCAAGACTAGGTATTCCTCTACTTACTGTCAAGAATTTTAGATGAAGTATCTGTTCTTTTTGACAGAACAAACCTGTAAGAGTTCTTGCCTTAGTTTGTCATGCAGTATTTAATAATTCCCTCCTTGAATTCAGAAATTCTTGAAATGGGCTGAAATCTAAAAATATTCCTGGCAGAAGCAGTTATACCAGACATCTTAATTATTATGTTTCCAAGGAAATGACAGACTATGTAAGGGAAGCTGACATGTCTCCCTGCAGCTATGTGCTTTTTATATTGGAACTTGAGGCTATTATAAATTACCTAGGCCAGAGACTGGCATGAACACAAAGCCTCAGATACAAACCAGCTGCCACATAATGAAGCTGGTGTTAACCCCTTCGGATTTCCCCTTTTCTGCCTTGTGGTACACTGGTCCAATAAATAGAACACCTCCAGGAGCATACAGATCGCTCAAAGGGCAGGAAAAATATTTTACTGTCTCATTTTCCTTCTTTTATTGAACCGCTGCTGTTTATTGTCTGTCCACTGTTGGAATCATTCCTGAGGATCAAATTGAACAGGAAGATGGAGTAAACTGGAGGTGAAAAGGTCGGGGTGTTAGGAGGGCCGGAGGTGGGTAGTTGTTCTCCAGGGCTGAGGCTCTTGACAACTATTGCTTAATTGGAGTCCCTGCCCACTCTGCAGAATGCCATGTTTCCACATCGGGAAAAGAACTTGATCTCTGCACCTGCTGCCTCCTCATTAGAGGGGAGGGGAGAAGCACATGAGCCATCTTTAAGTTAAGCAGCTGACAAAACAGCGCTGCTCAGTAAACTGAAGAGAGCAAACATGTTAAACTGTTTCCTGTTGGGAAGATCTTCTGAATTGTACTGCCATACTCTTTTAGCTTACTTCTTGAATTTGGGCCACTTTACTAAGTATTATTTCATTGCTAAAATCTTCCGCCAAGTCTAAGACCTGCTGCTAACAATCGAAAAGGCAACAACTAACAAAATTGTAATTCTCCACATTAAAAAAGTATCGAATGGAGCCTGATTAACTTTGTAAGTGTTCTTAAGTTTCTAGGATTATTTGGCTGATATGTTTCATTAATAAAATGAAAATACTGCTATGTATTTTTTACAAATATATTTATAAAATGCTTTGTTATCTACAGAGAGAAAACAATGTAATACTAGAAATGCTAAAAGACTTTGGAGATAGCAGGAAATGGGCTAGAGCTTGGTTTTGGATCTAACACTTCCTTTCTATATTGCCTTGGATATATTTTAGTATCTTTTTTTTTTTCAGGAAAAACAGTAAGACAAACATAAAAACGTAAAACAAACCAAAAATCCAGACCTGCTATGCTCTGCCAACCTTATCCTGCAGTTGCAAAATCAAATGAAAGGAAAAATGTGACAATGGTTGAAAGATTGGTGGTGCCTGGGTGGCTCAGTCGGTTAAGCGTTTGACTTCAGCTCAGGTCATGATTTCACGGTTCGTGGGTTCAAGCCCCGCGTCAGGCTCTGTGCTGACAGCTAGCTCAAAACCTGAAGCCTGCTTCAGATTCTGTATCTCCATCACTCTAACCCTTCCCTGTTCACACCGTCTCTCTCTCTTTCCCTCAGAAACAAATAAAAAACATTAAAAAAAAAAAAAAAAGAAAGATTGTACATTTTTATCAGCATTTCATGGGCTTTCTTTCATTGTCAGAAATTGCTCTGGGAACACAAATCAGCAAACGCTGTATGGATGAAATAATGAGTGGGGTGATTTTGGTAACGAGTGCCTACTGGATAAATCTAGTGGAGAAGGACCTTCATTCACAATAGAGCATCTTGTCAGTCTCTCATTACAAATAAAACCCAGTGAAATCCATCAGGAATCTGACAGAGGCTGTTGGTTGGGACTCCTGCTTAGGACAGCTGAGTCTGATTGAAGAGTTTATAGAAGTCCAGCTTCTACAGTGCTTCTTTATTACTTATTCCAGAAGATTTTCCAAAGAATGTATATTTAACTTCATTTATGTATTTTATAAGTAGTTTATCTTAACATAAACCTTGGAAATAAGGTAATATTATTTTCAAATAAGATCATTACCAAAAATTATACAAATATGACATTATAATTAAGAATATTTCTTAGCATCCATGCTAATTTTTTTCATTATTTAAACTATTTAATTTTGTACCCGAAGTAGACAATTTCAAGATGATTTCAATATTACCAATGATTTATGCACTTACTGGAATTAAATATTCTCATTGCTAATTATAATATAGATAACAAAAATCATGGATTATAAAAAGAAGGGGAGGTGCCTGGGTGTCTCAGTCTTTAATTGTCTAACTTAGGCTCAGGTCATGATCTCACGGTTTGTGAGTTAGAAGTCTGAGTCCGTCTCTGTGCTGACATCTCAGAGCACAGAGCCTGCTTAGGATTCTGTGTCTTTCTCTCTTGTCCTCCCCCGCACACACACACACACACACACACACACACACACACACACTCTCTCTCTCTCTCTCCCAAAAATAAATAAACATTTTTTAAAAAGATGGAAAAATTTCTATGTAATATCATTTAAAAATATTTTTTACCGGTCAATTCTGAGTTGACAGGCAATAAAACATATCCAGTATAAATATTTCTATCACCTTTTGATAAAATAAAATATCAATTACCAAGTAGAGTGCAAGTTTTGAAACTGTATATCAATTTCAAAATTCAGCTCTTCACTCTTGCCATAACTCACTGATAGCAGTTACCAGTCACCTTTTCTGAGCCAAAGCACCCATTCCCTAGCTGTTGTGAGTGTTGATGGCTAATGGCTCATATATTCCCCCCTCTTTGGAAGGTTGTCCTGGGCAAAATAGAACCTGCATCATCTGTATGGTTTTGCCCACCCAGGGGTAGGCCACAGCCAAGGACTGACTAAAGGGGGGACCCAAAATCCCAGTCCACTTGCCTAAAGATGGGATCAATTCTGTGTTGCAATTCATGCAATTTCACTGTCATCCTACTTTCTTCATGTAAATCTTTTCTCCTAAGAGTAAACTCTTGCTAAATCCTGTGTTCCCAAATCTTTGTCTCAGTCTCTGCTTCTAGGGAACCCATTCTAAGATAGTTGTTGGGTACCAGGAATGACCGTAAGAAACAGACTCTAGGGATTCTGAAGTTTGTTCTCTCGCCAGCTCCTGAACAATGAGAATCTCGTCACTCCGTGGTTGGATGTTGATGTTTCTTAACACCCTCTAGCATGCAATTGCTAAGATTTTTACCTGTGATAAACTGCGGTGAGTGGGAGAACATGAACAGGCTTATCTCTGACCTTATAGAGGTAGAGGGCAAATGATAGTCAAAGGATTGTTAAATTGGGTGGGTATTAGGGAGTACTACCAATTGTTTGAAAAGAGAAAGTTACCAGTTTAAACAATTAAATAAAAGTGTGAGCCACTGTGGAAGCAATAAAGTACACTTCACAGAATATAGCCTGAAGACAGCTAACATGTGGACCAGGATCAGGACCCAATCCAAACGTAGCAGAAATATAGAAAATTTTGAAATCACAGGTTTGGCAAGTGTCCAATAGCAGGACCCTGAAAAGAAAATAGGAACCTTGGGATTGGAGTATCTGGGTAGATGCACTTGAGATTTTCCTGAGCCTTCTAGGATAGAGAAGAGGCCAAGCCCTTCTCATTAGGAAAAAGCACTCTCCCTTCTTGAAGATTACAGTAAAACTTCAAATGAGAGATGTATCTAACCAAATGCTTTCCTGCTTAGGCTCTGCTCCTACCTGTGCTCCTGCCCATCAAACTAATCACTAGCATGGAAGGACCGGGGAAGAACTGAGACTAGTATGAAAGGAGAGGTATTGTAAACACTGTGAGCTATAGGTTCTGGCTTGTAGGTACCAACAGGAGCCAAGAGTATATGACTAGGAGTGGATCACAAGGCTTTGGAATAAGTGTGGCATCACATAAAATTGAGTGAATTATTAATAAGGGGACCTTCTTTCTGGTACATCCTGATTTAGCACCCTGGCAAAAGCCCTCAAATTCAAATTCCTGGAATGCTCACATTTAAAGTTTTGAGGATGTCACCTCCCTTCATTACCTACAATTTGATTCCATAAAACGCTTCAGAGGTAGGTCTCTGCTTTGATTCTCTTCAAATTTAATATGTCATCTCTGTGACCTGTTTCACCTTATGCACACCTGTATCAGCAGTTTTCAGATCTGTACATTTCTTTTCTATTAGCACGAATGTTGGCTTTAATGTGGTCAAAATGAATGCATTGTTTATACTTATGAGCTAGGCATTGTGATATCACCCTAAAATGGCTGCTAATGGTCCAATGTCCACAGTTCTATGATTCCCAAGGTTGCCTTAGAATCTGCTTGACAGAACCTATGGGATCAGGGGCTGTTACTACCATTATCATTTCTATGTGATCTGTTTATTATCCTCTACTGGAGAATGATTATCCCTTTCTATTCTTCTAAGCTAGTGCCACCACCAAACTATCTGGATGTCTCTGGATCTTAATTATAAATAATATTAAGAGAAGTTGCTTACTTGTTCAGGCAATAACAATAACTCTCGAAACAAAGGCTCAGCTAATATCACAAGCTTGAAGAGTTATTTATGATTTTGAGGCTAGTAAGTACCCCATTTCATTCCTCGGCATGCTATGCCCAGAGCCAAGTACATGGAGAGAATACACATCAAACAGTATAAAAAGTATGATAAGGAAGTCTATAGGTAGGTGCCATGGGCAGGCTAATAATTAGGTTTATTTTGAAACAGATATTTAATTATTCATTAATAATAATTAATAGAATATATATAATAGTAAATATAATTCAATATAATAATATTGAATACTGAATGTGTTCAATATTGTAAGAATGGAAAGAACTTAACATGTATAAATAAAAACTATATTCAGAAATAAATTTAATAATGGACTCTTAATTGATTCATAGACAGCATTATGCAAATATTAGTAAAACACTTCACACTTTTCTGTAATACCTGATTATTCCCATTTGTGTGTGTATGTGTGCAGATGTGTATGTATTTATTGTAGCTGAAGCATTTTCAATTTTCTGTTTGCTCCTTATATAAAGAATTGCTTATAAAACCTACAGTTAAATGGCACTGTATTGTAATCCATTCCCTTGATGTTTTAGAAACCTTTATATATAGTCAACTTAGGCAGTTACCTGTCTGTTCTACCCAATCAGCAGGCTCAGGATTAAATGGCTTTACAAAAGATGTAAAAGAAAATAGAAAATCCAAGAGGCTACATTTATTTTCTCCACAGTTGTTCATGTTTCCAACCCAATTATTTTTTATAAATGTTCCCCATTGCTGATTATTTTATTAGAAAAGTGTGAATTATTTAAAGAATATAAATTACCCAGAAGTTTATTAGTGATCCAATAAACACAATGACTTTTATTTCCATGTAGAAAAAATATATTAAATAAAAACTTGCTTGAGTAATTGTGAGGTGAATCCACCTTCGTCATTTTTACAGTATTGTTAAACCTTTTGGTTCAGCAGTTGTTATTACAGTCATTCATCTTTTCCTCACTGCATCAGTAAGTTTCCCCAAAGCAATGCTGGATTCTAATACTTTGGTTTATAAAATCTATACAGGAATAAGTAGGAAAAAATATTAAGTAAACTTTTATATTAAAATATAACACATAAAAAGTACACAAATAGCAAGTGTACATATACATGAATTATGACAAAATTAATTCACCCAGTTAACCTCCAAACAGGATAGAAAATAGACCATTACCTATATCTCAGAAGTTTCTCACAAACACCTTTCAATTACCTCCCTCCTGTTCAAAGCTTAGTCATATTCTGACTTCTAAAATCATAGATATATTTTACCTGCTTTTGAGTTTTATATAACTAAAATTTGTTTCTTGGTACTTTCCTTCAATGATTTAATTGGGAGGCTTATCTCAATATAATTTTGTATGTAGTAGTTCATTTTTGTTCATTGTTATAGCATATCCCTTTGACTATATAATTATTCTTCTGTAGATGAACATTTGGATGGTTTCATCTTTGGCTATTACAAAAGTATGCTGCTGTGAACATTCTTAGACATGATTTTAGTGGCTATTTGTATGCATTACTCTGATGCATATACATAGAAGTACTAAGCGAATTTAGAAAAATGCAGTATACAAAGTAAAAATACATAAATCTATCGCTTTTCTCTGTAATAGCAACAATAACTGTAGGATGAATACTTTTTTAAAAAGCGTTTTTTAATGTTTATTTGTTTTTGAGAGAGATAGAGAGACAAGAAATGAGCAGGAAAAGGCAGAGAGAAAGGAGACACAGAATCTAAAGTAGGCTCCAGGCTCTGAGCTGTCAGCACAGAGCCTGACACAGAGCTCTAACTCTCAGACTGCAAGATCATGACCTGAGCCAGTCAGACACTTAACCAACTGAGCCACCCAGGCTCCTGAGAATGAATATTTTTAGAACTAATGTACAATAGCATCAAAACCAAAGTAATTTGGAATTAATTTTCCTTTAAAGATGACCAAGATCCACACTGAACTACAAAATATCACTAACAAAAATTAAAGAAGATCTAAAAAAAGAAAGGATATTCATGTTTATAACTTGGAAATTTCAATATTTTTAAACTGTTAATTCTATGCAAATTCTCTATATATTAAACTCAATTCCCAAAATCATGTCATCAGTATTTATTTTTTGAAATTTCAAATTTTAATCTAAAATATAAATGAATGCAAAAAACAGAATATAAATAGCATTCTTGAAAAAGAACACATTGGAAGTCTTACATTACCTATCTTAAAGACATAATACAATGCTACTGTAATGAAGACAGTGTGATACTGAATGATCAATAAAGAATCCAGAACTAGATCCAGACTTCTGCACTTACGCAATTTGAAACAAAGTTTCAACATAATCCAATGGGAAAAGATAAGGTTTTTGTTTGCTTTACTTATTGTTGATGCTGCTTCTGTTTTTTCTCTCCAAGTTTGTTGTTAAATTCCAACTAGTTACAATGCAATATCACTTTCAAGTGTAAAACTTAGAGTCATCACTTAAATACAACACCCAGTGCTCATCACAATAGGTGCCCTTTTTAATCCCCATCACCTATTTAACCTATGTCCCCCACCACCTACCCTCCAGTAACCATCAGTTTGCTCTCTATTCTTAAAAGCCTATTTCTTGGTTTGCCTCTCTTCTTTTTTCTCCTATGTTCGTTTTGGTTCTTAAATTCCACATATGATATGTGGAATCATCATATTTGTCTTTCTCTGAGTTTGCTTAGCATAATACTCTCTAGATCCATCCACATGGTTGCAAATATCAAGATTTCCTCTATGTTTTATGACTGAGTACTATTCCATTATATATATATATATATATATATATATATATATATATATACATATATATGTATGTGTGTATATTTTCACATCTTTTTCATCCTTTCATAAGTTGAAGGACATTTGGTATATTTCAATAATTTGGCTATTGTAGATTATGCTGCTATAAATATCAGAGTACATGAATCTCTTCAAATCAGTATTTTTGTATTCTTTGGTTAAATGCCTAGCAGTACAATTGCTGGGTCACAGGGTAGTTCTATTGTTAACTTTTTTAGAAATCTCCAAACTGTCTTCCAGAGTGGCTATAAAAGTTTGCATTCCTACCAACATTGTATCTTAGCCAACACTTGTTTCCTGTGTTGTTAATTTTAGCCATTCTGACAGGTATGAGATAATATCTCATTATAGTTTTGATTTGTATTTCCCTGATGATCAATGATGTTGAGTATCTTTTCACGTGTCTGCTGGCCATATAAATGTCTTCTTTGGAAAAATGTCTATGCATATCTTCTGCCCATTTTTCTAACTGGATTATTAATTTTCTGGATGTTGAGTTTTATAAGTTCTTTATAAATTTTGGACACTAACACTTTATCAGATATATCATGTGCAAATATCTTTCTCATTCCCAAGTTTGCTTTTTAGTTTTGTTGATTGTTCCCTTTACTCTGCAGAAGCTTTTTATCTTGATGAAGTCCTAATACTTTATGTTAGCTTTTGTTTATCTTGTCTCTGGAGACATGGTCTAGTAAGAAGTTGCTATAGCCAAGTCAAAGAGGTTATTCCATGCTCTTTTCTCTAGTATTTTGATGATTTCCTGACTCATAGGAATTCCGTCCATTTTGAATTTATTTTTGTGTATGATCTAAGAAAGTGGTCTGGTTTCATTCTTTTGTACATTGCTGTCCAGTTTTCCTAACACCATTTGTTTTTCCCATTGGATATTCATTTCTGCTTTATCAAGGATTGACCATATAGGTATGCATTCATTTATGGGTGTTCTATTCTGCTCCATTGATCTGTGTGGCTGTTTTTGTGCCAGTGCCATACTGTCTTGATCACTACAGCTTTGTAATATAACTTGAAGTCCAGAATTATGATGCCTCTAGTTTTGCTTTTCTTTTTTAAAATTGCTTTGGCCATTCAGGTTTTTTTTATGGTTCCATACAAATTTGCGATAGTTTTTTCTAGATCTATGAAGAATGTTGTTGGCATTTTGATAAGCATTGCATTAAATGTGTAGATTGCTTTGGATATTATAGATATTTTAATAATACTTGTTCTTCCAATCCACGAGCAGGGAATGTTTTTTCCATTTCTTTGTGTCCTCCTCAATTTCTTTCAGAAGTCTTCTGTAGTTTTCTGAATACAGATCTTGTACTTCTTTGTTTAGGTTTATTCTTAGATATCTTCCAGTTTTTGTTGCAATTGCAAATGGAATCAATTCCTTGATTTCTCTTTCTGCTTCAATTCATTATTGTGTGTAGAAACACAACAGATTTCTGTACATTGATTTTGTATCTTGTGACTTTACAGAGTTAGTATTAGTTCTAGCAGTTTTGGGTGGAGTTCTTTCGGTTTTGTATCATAAGGTCTAAAAATAGTGGAAGTTTGACTTCTTCCTTGCTAATTTGGATGGCTTTTTGTTTCTTTTTGTTGTCTGCTAGCTGATACTAGGATTTCCAGTACTATGTTAAATAACAGTGGTGAGAGTGGACCTCCCTCTCTTATGCCTGACCAGGTGGGAAAAGCATTCAGTTTCTCCCTATTGAGCATGATATTAGCTGTGTGTTTTTCATATAGAGCCTTTATTATATTGAGATGTGTTCCCTATAACTCTACTTTGTTCAGAGTTTTAATCATAAATTGATGTTGTACTTTGTCAATTGCTTTTTCTGCAGGTGTTAAGAGGATCATATGGTTCTGATAAGAACTCTTTTATTAATGTGTATATCATATTGACTGATTTGTGATATTGAACCATTCCTGAAGCCCAGGAATAAATCCCATTTGATCATACTGAATGGTTCTCTTAATGTATTATTGGATTCAATTTGCTAGTATTTTATTGATAATTTTTGCATCCATGTTCATTAAGGATATTGGCCTGTAGTTTTATTTTTTACTGGAGTCTTTGGTTTTGGTATCAAGGTAATGCTGGCTTCAGAGACTAAACGTGGAAGTTTTCCATCCATTCCTATTTTTTGGAACAGCTTGAGAAGAATAGGTATTAACTCTTCTTTAAATGGTAGAATTCTCTTGCGAAGCCATCTGGTCCTGGACTTTTGTTTACTGAGAGGTTTTTGATTACTGATTCAATTTCTTTCTTGATTATTGGTCTGTTCAAGCTTTCTATTTCTTCCCATTTCAGTTCTGGTAAGTTATATGTTTCTAGAAATTTATACATTTCTTCTAGGTTGTCCAATTTGTTGGCATATAGTTTTTCATAATATTCTCTCATAAGAGTACTTCTGTGGTGTTGGTTGTTATTTCTCCTCGATCATTAGTGATTTATTTATTTGGGTCCTTTCTACTTTCTTTTTGTAAGTCTGACTAGGGGGCTGGGAATTTTATTATTTTTTTCAAAGAAAATACTTCTTGTTCCATTGATCTGTTCTACTAATTTTTTTAGTTTCTACATCATTTTTTTGCTCTAATTTTTATTATTTCCCTTCTTCTGATGACTTTATGCTCCTATGTTGTTCTTTCTGTAATTCCTTTAGGTGTAAGTTTTGCTTGTTTATTTGAGATTTTTCTAGCTTCTTGAGGTAGACCTATATTGCTATATAATTCTGTCTTATGACTGCTTTTTTTCTTGTATCCTAAATGTTTCAGAACATTGTGTTTTCATTTCATTTGTTTCTATGTATTTTTTAATTTTTTCTTTGATTTGCTGGTTGACCCATTCATTCCTCAGTGGCATGTTATTTACCCTCCATGTATTTGTGGCTTTTCCAAATTTTTTTCTGTGGTTGCCAGTTTCATGGCATTGTGTCAGAAAATATGCATGGTATGATCTCAACCTTTTTATACTTGTCGAGGTCTGATTTGTGACCTACTATGTGATCCATTCTGGAGAATGTCCTGTGTTCATTTGAAAAGCATGTGTATTCTGTTGCTTTAGGGTGAAATGTTCTAAATATATCTATTAACTCCATCTGGTCCAGTGTATCATTCAAAGCCATTGTCTCCTTGTTGGTTTTCTTCTTAGGTGATCTGTCCATTGCTATAAAAGGGGTATTAAAGTCCCCTACTTTTATTGTATTATTATTATTAATGAATTCCTTTAGATTTGTTACCCACTGTCTTACTTATTTAGGTGTTTCATGTTGGGGGCATAAGAATATTTACACTTGTTAAATCTTCTTGTTAAAAGTCCTCTTTATCATGATATAGTACCCTTCTTCATCTCTTGTTATAGTTTTTGGCTTGTCTGATATAAGTATGGCTACTCTGGCTTTCTTTTCACATCTATTTTTCCATCATCTCACTTTCAATCTTCAGGTGTCTTTAGGTCTACAATGAGTCACTTGTATGCTATATATAGATGAGTCTTTTTTTAAAATCCATTTTGATACACAGTATCTTTTGATTAGAGCATTTATTCCATTTACTTTCAGAGTGATTATTGATAGATATATATTCAGTGCCATTTTATTTCTTGTTTTGTCATTGTTTCTGGAAATTTTCTCTGTTCCTTTCTAGTCTTTGTCACTTTTGGTTTTTCCTTTCCACTCAAAGAGTCCCCTTTAATATGTGTTGCAGGGCTAGTTTAGTGGTCACAAACCAGTTTAGTTTTTGTTTGTCTGAGAAACATTTTATCTCTCCTTTTAATCTGAATGATAGCCTTGATGGATAGCATATTCTTGGCTGCAGATTTGTCCCATTCAGTACATTGATTATATCATGCCATTCCCTGTGGCTTGCCAACTTTCTGTGGAAAGATATGTACTAACTTTATTGGTTTCCCTTGTGAGTTAGGGACTTCTTTTGTCTTGCTTCTTTTAAGAGTTTTTTCTTTATTGCTTTATTTTGCAAATTCAACTATAAGATGTCTTGGTTTTTGGCCTGCTTTTGTTAATTTTGATGGGAGTTCTCTGTGCCTCCTGGATTTGGGTGTCTGTTTCCTTCCCAAGATTAGGGAAGTTTCCAGCTATTATTTCCTCAAATAAATATTCTACCAACTTTTCTCTCTCTTCTTCTTTTTCTGGGAATCCTATGTTATGAATCTTATTACATTTGATGGAGTCATTGATTTCTTTAAATCTACTTTCATGATCCATAATTTTCCTTTCTTTTGTTCAGATTCATTATTTCCCATTATTTTAACCTCTATATCACTTATTCATTCCTCTCCTTCTTCCATCCTATGTTCATTACATCCAGTCTGTTTTGAATCTCAATCATGGCATTTTTCATTTCTGACTGATTATTTTTAACTCTTTTACCACAGTGATAAGAATATCCCTGAAGTCTTCCATTCTTTTCCCAAACCCAGTATCTATGATTATTGCCTTAAATTCTCCATCAGGCATGTTACTTATATCTGTTTCAATTAGATCCTTGGCCATGACCTTTCCTTGTTTTTTGTGGGATGAATTCCTCTGTCTTGGCATTTTGTCTACGTCTCTTTTTCTCTGTGTTAGAAAAGCCTGTTATGTTTCTTGCTCCTGAGAGTGGCTTAATGAAGAAGAAGTTATAGAGTTTCCAGGGCCTGGTCCTTCAGGGACTATCTGCTCTGTGCTGCATGCACTCTGCTGTGTTTTGGCTACTCTATCCTTCAGGCTAATCATCTGCAGAGGTTCTCCATGCCTGTAGTGGGCACTGTTTGGACCTTGTCCAGAGTGTGATCAGTTTTAACTAAGCATGCTCTGGTCTGCTCGTTAAACGAGAAATGACTCTATTTCCACTAGAACTGAAGCATTGCAGAACTCTATTGTCAGGACGTGTGTGTGAAGTTTCTTTTAGTCTTTTGGGAAAGGGGCTCATTATGCTAAGTCTCAGGGATACTTGCCTGAGATAAGCAGTACCAGCAGGGCAGAGCAGAGCAGGACTTGGTGCAAGCGGGTTGAGTAGTCAGTGTTGACACTGTGTTTTACTGAAGCTAATTTATGCTGAGAAGAGGAGGAGATAAATGGCACCAGCCAGCTCCTTTATCCCCAGAGAGAGTTTCTCCATGCATGCAACTCTCAGGGAAGATTCTCAGAAGAGCAATCAATCTCCTCCCCTCCATGCATCCCAGGTGTTTTTCAGATTGCTGTTTTCATGCTGTCTATCTCCAGGTGCTTGCTTGCTGGAACAGCACTGCACATTCAGCTCTATCCCAGCCAAGATTGCTGATTTTTTAAAACTCCAAACTTTAGAGATGGGGTGTGGTGAAGACCTGTGCTGGCTTCTGGAGGAGGGTCTTGCAGCACTGGAATGGATGCAGGTTTAACAAAGAAGGGTAGTGCTATCAGAGAGCAGGCAGGCTAAATGGCCAATGTTCAGGTTGCCACCATCAACAGGTATCTCTGTGTCAATGCTAAGGAGCAAGGGAGGTAAATGGTGCCCACTGGCTCTCATCCCCAGAAAGGCATCTCTGGGAATACTACCTCGCACAGATGTTCTCTGAAAAGGGTGAACAGTCTTTCCCCTGTGAGACTTAGGCAATCGTTAGATTGCACTGTCTGCCGCCAGATTGCTTACCAGCCTTCTGTCCAGGAATAAGGCAGTGGTCTCAGAGTTCTAACCCAGCCAAGCTCATTGACCTTTAAAACATCAGAATCCAAGCCCCACTGGTTGCAAAAACTCATGAAAATCAGACATTCTAATGTTCCCCGCCAATGGCTTTGGGGAAGTGTTATCCCTGTGTGATACTCTGTATGCTACTTTCTCACCTTTCTCTGTGACCAGGGGCCCCTACCCCCTGCAGTACCTATGATCCATTTCTCCCCCAAACCACATCTCCAAACTTCCTACCTCCTAGATGTGTCTCGTCTCCCCCTGAAGTTGTGTAGCTGTTTCTGTCAGTCCTCAGGTCGATTTCTTGGGTATTCAGAATGATTTGATAGTTATTTAGTTGTTTTCCAGTGATGAGGTGAGCCTAAGGTGCTCCTACTATGCCAACATCTTAGCTTCCCACCAAGAGAAGTTTTTCTTAAAAAGAATAGCTGAATGTTCATTTGACAAAAATTTAACTTGGCATCTTCCTCACATCTTATATCAAATTCAATTTAAGATGAGCCATATCTATGCATAAAAGCTAAAACCATGAGCTTATAAAAGAAAACATAGGAGAATATCTTTCTATTTAAGAAAATGAAAAAAATTAGGTCATAGAAAGCAAGAACTATAAAAGAAAACTTGATAAATTGGATATCATAAAAATTAAAAACATCTGCTTATCTATCAACTCTTGAAACTCAGTAATAAAAAGGGAAGAAGTATGAACAGACATTTCACAAAAAAACATACAAGAATGTTCAAAAACAGGTAGAAAAAATGCTTAATATCATTATCACCAGGGAAACTCAAATTAGAGTCATCATAAGATATCACTACAAAATTTACCCCTTCATAAATAGCCTGTGAACTTTCTCCCTATGAACTTGCACTTTAGATTCAATGCCAAAACCACAGGGTCTCTAAGCAATTTTCTGAAACTCTTTTTCTACATTATTCCCTTCTCTCTGTTATTCTGTCCCACACATTCCAGCTGCCTCAGTTATTACAAATGGATTTCCATCTCTTCAACACAAAATACAATTTGAAGTTTGATTTTACCAAACACAGGCAAAAAAACAGACTGATAGAAAATATCCATTTTTTGTGATAATGTAAAATGATGGAAATACTGGGATAAAGTTCAGGCAGTTTTTTTAAAATAAAAGTGACATATACTATATACACATCCATTACCTAGCAATTTGAATTCTAGGTTTATGAGGGTCGCCCTGGTGGCTGAGTCAGTTGAGCCTCCGACTTCAGCTCAGGTCATGATCTCACAGTTGGTGGGTTCAAGCCCCGTGTCAGGCTCTGTGCTGACAGCTAGCTCAGAGCCTGGGGCTTGTATTCCGAATCTGTGTCTCCCTCTCTCTCTGACCCTCCCCTGTTCACACCATCTCTTTCTCTCTCCAAAAAATAAAAATAAAACATTAAAAAAAAGAATTCTAGGTTTTTGAAGGAGGAATACAAATATATATCTATAAGATTCACTGCACAAAATTGTTCACGTCAGCCTTACTTACAATAGCCAAGGACTGGAGACAATCCAAATGTCTGTCAGTAATAGAAGGCATAAATAATTATTGTGTATTAACACAATGGAATAATACTACATAGTAAATAGAATGAACTACTAATACATGCAATAGCATAGATAAATGTCGAAAAATCATTATGCTGAGTGAAAAATCCTCACAAGAATTCATGAAATATAATTCTATTTACTTGAATTCCAGAACATGCTAAACTATTTTATGATGAAAAAAATAAAAACGGTGGTGACCTCTGGAAGGATAGGGCTGGGAATTAACTGGGAAAGAGTGTGAATATGTTCCCTAAGTAGATGGTAACATTCTATATCAAGATTGGGATTAAATACACACATGTATGTATTTGTCAAAACTCAAATAATATATGCTTAAGATTTGTACATTTCATAGAAATCTTATATAATAAATCTGTAAACCAATACAGAATCCTAATTAATGGTATACACATTGAAGTATGTAGCAGGAAGTGTATAAATGTCTGTAATTTATTTTAAAGTCCATCAAAATAAAATATATAAATGGATAAATACAAGGATGAATATATGAATAGATACGTGATGAAAATTATGGATAATAGAATCTAGATGATGAGTATATAAATGTTAACTATAAAATTCTAAATTTTCTGTATGTTGAAAAATTTTAGTAATAAATTGTTAAGAAAAACTTATCAGGATCTTCCAGACCTGTTGGAATAACTGTTATCCGACTTTCTCTCTTACTGTAACAACCATAAAACAGCAAAATATATGAAAAAGAATTTTTCCAAGAATGGATATCAGAGAGCTGTGATCCAGGAGAACAGGGAAATAAATGAAAAAAATATACATTTGCTCATTTCTAGAATGAAGGCCAGGGAAGGTGATACTAAGCAACAATGAACCCTCTGATTTGAAGAGATGGAAACCCAGTTTGAAATACTGAGGCAGCTGGAATTGGTGGGACAGAATAACATAGAGAAGGGAATACATAAAAAGAGTTTCATAAAATTGCTTAAGGTCCCCTTGATTTCACAGTTGAATCTAAAGTGCAAATTCATAGGGTAAAAGTTCACAAGATCAGTCAAAGAACTGCCCAGATGTGTAAACTGAATTATGGTAGAGCTCATACCTTTAAAATATTTGTGTTCCCACCAAAGAAACTCCATGGATCTCCAAGAGATACATAAAGGGTTAAATATAATACAAAACCTGAAGTAACCCTTCTCTACAAAACCTCCAAGTCCCAAATGAATCTTCTCTACAAAATCTACAAGTCCCAAATGAATCAAGCAGATATGCAAGTAACGAGCATGCCTCCCAAAATGAACTTCAACACTCAGTCCCAAGTCTTTGAAAGGGAATGGTAGACACATGAGCTGGAGGCAAGGATGGTGATAAATAAGGTACACATTAAAAGACCAGGAGTACAGCACCCTGACCTTGTGGCTTCCAAGCCCCTGAGGCTGACAGATCAAAAGCCACAGCTGCAGAGCAAGCACTCACCCCTGGGTAACCTCTAGACTCATCATAATGTATTTGCATTGCAGTTATAGCCCCACCTAAGAAAAAGACTGCCATGATGGTTCTGGTACAAACATTGTAGGGTGAAAAACTTCCCCACCCAAACTGTGGGAAGAGTCCGCAAAATGCTTGGAAGTATCCTCTATTAGAGACCACCTTGCTGTATGTAGCAGCTCGTCCCAGCCCAGAGAGATCCCATAACATCCAATCCCAACCTAAAAGCTAGTTCCACCTCAGGGAACCCGTCTTGTATCCCATCTTGAAAATGTACTTTCTCTTTAATAAACTGCTTTGTACTTGCTGCTTTCTCTTTGGCTATCTTTATTCTGAGTGCAAATCCCCACATAAATCTTCTCTTGGGAGGAATCCAAGGACCAGACCTCCATTCACAACATAGACTCTCCCACTGGTAACAGTTACATATTACAGAATAAAAAATCAGTAACCTTGAAGACATAGCAGTCTCAGTGGCCTGCAGAACAGTATTAAGTCACCTAACATACATGTATTTGGAGTGGTAAAAGGAGATAAATGTGGATAGAAAACATTTCTTTGAAAAATTCTCACAAATTTTCTATGCAAGGCAAATTTTAGACCTAAACATCAAGAATGTCAACAAAACCCAAGCAGAACAAATAAAAAACTGCACTAGAGCACATAAAAATCCAATTGCTGAGCACCACTAAACATATATATATATATATATATATATATATATATATATATAAAAAGCAACCAGAGTACATAGTAAAGAGATGTATTATATACAGAGAGCAAACAAAATTAGAAATATCTTTATCATAAATTAGAGACATGAAAATGGAACATCAATAAGTACATAGTGAAGGAAAAGTATTAAAATGCAACTACAATGCTATATCTAGTAAAAATACTCTTCAAAATTGAAAGTGAAATACAGATGGTTTCAGAAAAATGAATGCTTAGAAAAGTCATCAAAGGCAAATTTTTAACTACAAGAACCCATAGAAAGTTTTTCAGATTATAAGAAAATAATAGAACTGCTGACAGGTAAGCAGCTCGAAGTGCCACACCCATCCTTTCAAGAAGAAAAAGATGAGCAAACTGAAAATCAACATTATTTGGACTTATAAACTGAGCTTGCAAGAGCAAATCTGAAATCTGTAGAGAAAGGCAAATATAGAGAATCACAACTGAGATCAATTTACCCAAAACTGAAGCCTCTTGGGAAATAAATGAAGAGGAACAGTTAAATGGTAATTTTGATGAATTACTAGAAGCTGAGTGTGGAGTAACATGAGAGGGAGAAAACCCTGGGGAAGACAGTCTTAGGGAGTCTTTCAATTTTCATGCATTTTACCTCCAAATTCCCCACCAAGCTATCACAGTAAAGATCTGAGAATGAGCTCTTCATGCTTGTGGAAGGAAGAGGTAAGCGCTAATCATTGTAAAATTTAAAAATTAAAGAAAATCTCCAAGAACACTCTCCAGAATAAGTCCTGTACTCCGAAGAGTCTTTAACAGATCATTATCCACATGGAGGGAAGAGAATTCCATACACTCTATCCTCTTTAAGCTTATTGTTTCACCTAAAGGAGAAGAGCAAAAAAATGTTCTACCAACCACAGCAGAGGCGATAGCCAAGAAACACAAGGTCGCAAAAGACCGAGATAATATAATCATAATTATAGAGAACATTTCCTCTCTCTCATTTTACCACCACACCAACAGGATCCCAGTGATGCAAATGATAGACTGACACCAAAGCATATGTTTTACAATGTTCCTGAATGGGATTTAGCTAAGGTTTTTGTAATGATTAAACAGGTTATGTTAGGTAGAAGCTAGACATGTTACAATATGTTTTTAGAAAGATGATCACAGAGAAAATGTCCCATTTTTATTAGATCATATCAAAGGTTATCAACATGATTGATCATGATTGACATAAATCGATCACCTGGCTGAGTGAGGCTTTGTCAGGTGTCTCCACTGTACAGCTATGTTTTTCCTCGTTTCTATACTAGACTACTTGGAAAGAAGCCACCATGCTTAACCCACTTTCAAGCAGCGGTAAGTTATGCTTTGCCCCCTTGAGGGCAGAATATCTACATAAATTGTATGAAGATTTATATATGTAGATAGATAAATTGTATGTATTTTCTTCTACATGGGAAATTTGTCTCCTTTCCTATGCATATTCAATAATTTATGTATATCAGTGTGGACCCTACTGATTTTGAACTTTGGGTTACAATCCAATACTATTTTGTTTTTGTTTCTCAAATTGTTCCAGCTTTGCCCTTTGAGACCTCTTTTTGGTTTCTTTGGTTTCTTTTTCCTGTTGACATATTCCCATTATAAATTGTGTGCATTGTTCTTTTTATTGTTTTTCTTTCTTTCCTTTTCTTTCTTTCTTTCTTTCTGTCTGTCTGTCTGTCTGTCTTTCTGTCTTCTTTTCTTCTTTCTTCCTTATTTTCTGACATTACAAGATACTCCAAGCTCATCTTGTACATTCCCTGCCCTAGTCCTGGGATAACTCATTTTCATAAGGATTTTCACTTTATTTTATTGGCAAATGGTTTTAGAAACTAATACATGTGTGTTAAGTGTGCTAGCGGAATGTCATTGTTTCTAGGTCTGTCAGCTGACAGAACAAGGAAATACATATAGGTATATTAACTTGTTATTTATGTGTGTGTATATGTACATATATGTATATACATATACACATATGTGTATACACACATATGTATGTATATAAATATACTTACAAAATATGGATGTGTAATCATGTATTTATATTTAAGCTCAACGTAAGTCCATACTGAAATCTCCGTGTCATGTATTATCATTTATGTATATTGATTATGTATTTTGATATATCATTCCAGATGAAATGAAGGTATACGGATCATCTATTCTACAGCTCAAGGAGCTTAAGTGATGTTGTAAATTGTTTTTATTAGGATTATTTGCAAATGCAAAATACAAATTAGGTCTAGATGTTAAAATAAAATTATCTTTTCTCTTGATTCTATTTTGAAGGATTAACACTAAAACAATTAATTTGACTGTCAAAAAATGATATGTAGAAATTTCTATTATGCAATGAGTGGCCACATAGAACATCAAACTGCGGCATCTGGGTGGCTCAGTCAGTTAAGCGTCCGACTTCAGCTCAGGTCATGATCTCATAGTTCGTGGGTTCAAGCCCCGCATTGGGCTCTGTGCTGACAACCAGCTTGGAGCCTGGAGACTGTTTCAGATTCTGTGTGTCTCTCTCTCTGACCCTCCCCTGCTCATGCTATCTCTCTCTCTCTTTCTCTCTCTCTCTCTCTGATATAAAAAAAAGAACATCACATCAATTTTACCATCATTAAAGTCATACTAATGCATATTGTGCCCCTATTGGGTATACCACCCAATTAGAGAATTATTTCAATTTTTCTGTTAATCCTCAAAAGGATTTGGAATTGTCTACAGGTTGCATATTTTGTTGTTACTATCATCAGAGATAGAAATTTTCATAATGTCAGATGATATTTGGTAGTAAACATGGATAAAAGTCAATCAGCAAGAACTGTAATGAATACTATAGATGTTTTTAAATAGATAATGTTGCTTTATATTCAAGAGACTATTTTATAGTTCAAAACCATCAAATAATTCTTAAAATATTTTGCTTTAATTTTACTGTTTTGAAAAATATTTTATATAAAATACATATAGATATTTTCCCATAATTAATATGAAGGACAACGATCATTAAAATATAATCATCAGTAATGCAATTATTGGATCTGGATCATAGGGTAATTTTATGGTTGACTTTTTGAGAAATCCTTATACTGTTTTCCAGAGTGGCTGCACCAGTTTGCATTCCCACTAAGGATGCAATACAATCCCTTTTCTCCACATCCTCATCAACACTTGTTTCCTGTGTTGTTAATTTTAGCCATGCTGACAGGTGTGAGGTGATATCTCATTGTAGTTTTGATTTGTATTTCCCTGATGATCATCTTTTCATGTGTCTGTTGATTATCTAGATGTCTTCTTTGGAAAAATGTCTGTTTATGTCTTCTGGCCATTTTTTAATCAGATAATTTGTTTTTTGGGGTGTTGAGTTTTATAAGTTCTTTATAAATTTTGGATACTAACTTCTATTCCATACCTTTTAGTTTTGTTAATTATTTCCTTTGTTGTGCAGAAACTTTTTATTTTGATGAAATCTCAATAGTTTATTTTTGCTTTTATTTTCCTTGTCTCAGGAGACATATCAGAAAGAAGTTGCTACAACCAATGTTAAGGAGGCTACTGCGTGTGCTTTTCTCTAGGATTTTTATGGTTTCATGTTCTCACATTTAGATCTTTCACCCATTTTGAATTTATTTTTGTGTATGGTGTAAGAAAGAGGTCCAGTTTCATTCTTTTACATTCAGCTGTCCAGTTTTCCCAACATCATTTGTTTAAGAGACTGTCCTTTTGCATTGGATACTCTTTCTTGTTTTGTTGAAGATTAATTGACCATATAGTTGTGGGTTCATTTCTAGATCTTCTATTTGGTTTTATTGATCTCTGTGTCTATTTTTGTGCCAGTACCATATTGTTTTGATCACTATAGCTTTTCAGTTGCACTACTAGGTATTTACCAAAAGAATACAGAAATAATAATTCAGAGGGATACATGCACCCCAATGTTCATAGCAGCATTATCTACAATAATCAAATTATGGAAACAGCTCAAGTGCCCATTGGCTGATAAAGAAAATGTACTGCATATATATATACTATATGTGTGTGTGTGCATATACAGTGCAATATTGCTCAGCCATAAAAAAGATTGAAATATTGCCACTTATAATGATAGATAGATAGATAGATAGATAGATGATAGATAGATAGAATTATGCTAAGCAAAATAAATTAGTCTGAGAAATACAAATACCAAATGATTTCACTCATATTGGAATTTAAGAAACAAAACAAATGAGCAAAATGGAAAGAGAGAGAGAGAGGCAAACCAATAAACAGACTTTTAATTATAGAGAACAAACTAATGGTGGGAGGGGGATGGGTTAAATAAGTGATGAGGATTAAGGAGTGCACTTGTGAGAAGTACTGGGTGCCATATGGGAGTGTTGAATCACTATATTGTATACCTAAGACTAATATTACACTATATGTTAACTGAAATTTAAGTTAAAACTTAAATATATATATACACCAGGACATGTCATGTTCTCTAAAATTATCTTATAACATTGGTTATACTTTGGGGAAGGAAGGCTATTATTACCTATGAATTAAGTCATATCATCTCCATCTGTATTACAAGATTCTGCAGTAATTGATTTTACCTTACCTATCCAATCACATCTCCCAATAGTACAACAGAAACCTTCACTATAAGTAGAGTAAATCTCCAAAATATTATCAATATCTATCAAGGTTACATCACCTATGTCCATGCTCTTTTCACAATAAAATGTCATCATATTTCTTCTCTGCCAATAAAAATATATCATTTCTTGGCGCACTGGGGTGGCTTAGTTGGTTATGCATCCTACTCTTGATTTAGGCTCAGGTCATGATCTCATGGTTCAGTGCAGCTCCACTTTGGGCTTTCTGCTTGAAATTCTCTCCCTTTCTCTCTTCTCCTCCCCTACTTGCACTCCCTCTCTCACTCTCTCAAAATAAATAAACAATATATAAACTTAATAAATTTGATATATATATACATATATAATTTCTTAAAGATTTTCCCCCAATTTCAATGTATCATCCTCTTCCATCTACAAACTAATTTTTCTTTCCTTGAATTCCTAGGGAATTTATGCTTTACCATGCTTTGAAGTTATCTGGCCCCATATTTTAATTTTTCTTAGATAACTCCCTCCTGCTTACTTGTAAAACTAGATCAAACTCCCTACAATTTCCAAATTTTTCTCTTTTACATACTACACATAAGACAGCAATGATAAATATATAAAAAGAGGAGACTAGGTTTATGAAAATATGATCATGAAACATTGAATAGCATATTGCATTATTGTTCTCAACTATTCTGTCATCCTTCTCTATAGATAGATTATACAATTCTGCTCCCATTGACTTAATTATTAAATTCCTTTACTTTTACACAATTATTTTGTGTTAACTAATGGAATGGAATGTATGCCACATCCAAGCCAATATTTTAGAGGCTTTGTATGTTTCCACCTGCTTTTTTGTTCCTGTGCTCTATACTCTGGGAAAAACATATCCCAGAAAACTCTGTCTATTAGGGTAGTAAAATGTGAAGGCATATCGTGCAGACCCCAACCTTGCCTGCATCCCAAAGCAAAGTCATAGCAAATAAAACTGACAGAGAAAAATAACTTATTGCTGTTGTAAGTCACCAAAAATTTTATGTTGTTTATTTTATTGCATGTCCTAGCAATATCTAAAAGACCTAATCCAGTATTTAGCATCTGAAAGTCCTTACAGAAAACATAAACTTTTCAAACCACATTTTGTCATCTGTATATAAGGTGAAGCAAGCTCCACCATAATGTAGCTATTTAGGAATTACCACTGAAAGCATTGATTGAGATTTTTAGAAGTCTAGTGAATCTTTCGATTTAGTTTTTTGACAATATAATGATGTAGTTTTGAAATATGAAAAAAAGTAGCTCATGTAGTGAAGAAAATGTTTTACTATGTCTAAATATAAAACATATAAATCACAGAAAACTATACAACTCATTATTTAGATGGTATTGAGAACTCAATAATACTATGTTATTTTGACTTAAATTTTGTTTCAGAGGTCAAGGAAACTTCAGATGATGGATTCAAACCCAGTTCTCAGTTACGTGTCTTATTCCTTTATTCTGCTGACTGTCTCTTCTATAGTAAAACTTTGAAATCCATATTAGATTGTGACTGGGAGGCAATCTCAGCCATTATTAATTATATATCTTGAATCACTTCATTCTCATAGTCTGCTTGGGGTTTCCTACAGAAGAATAACCCAAATAATATAAATAATTACAATTAGAGATTTAATCATGTGCTTTTCAATATATTTAGCTTCTTCATATATACTTTCTTAATACTTGGCTAGTAAAATGCTATGATGAAGAAAATTATAAGATTTATCAAATTCTATGACATCTTTAAAAAGTAGTAGTACAGTAATAAATGCTAACTCTATAAAGTTAAAAGTCAAATCTATTCTTAATGGCACAAATCTTTGAAGGTATGGTGGTGAGTAAAACTGATATAATTTATTATTAATTTCCATAGAAGCTTTCTTTTTTCAAGATTTAGATCTTTTAATTACATGTTAAATATGAATTGCAGTCTTAGCTGAGATTATACCAACATCTTTGGTGCTATTTATTCAAGTGATGACCTATTACACATTTTTGTAAATAACCAGTTGATCTCCATGATATTTTCTTAATCTTAAGCAGCTTAAAAATCTAAGGCTAAGAAGAAAGCATTATTAAAGCAATATTTTCCTAACAAAATAAGGTTATCACCCTTTTTAACAAAAGTGAATCTGTGCCACATTTTTAACTGTTTAAATTTTTAAAAATTTTCACAATTGTTTACAAAGCCTAAAAATTTATAAACAAAACAATTATATCAACTTATAAATTGCTATGACATTTTAAAATTTCCCCAGAAAGTGCTTATATCTCACATAGATATCTTTATTTATTCTTGTCAGCAAGTAAGGCATGACCCACTAAATATATATTAAATAGGGATATTGTACTTTGATGTAGAAAGTATGAGAGATAAATATTGCCTCTATCACAATAGATACAATTTAACTGTCATCACAAAAGCAATTCTTATTTTGAAACTGTTAGAAATTCTTAAAGTTCTAGCAATATTAATCATTCAGTAAGACTGAGATATAATCTTTTAGTTCACTTTACCTGCATCATTTAGCTCATTTTACATGACAACCAGATTAAATAAAATTTAATGTCCCCATATATATGAAGTATGATAAAGATCCTTTGCTTGACCAAACTTCAGTCAGACTACTGAACCTTCTCCTAGGCACATCTATTTGTTCATTTCCTTGTAAAATCTAGTTTTAGCAAGAACCCTGATAAGGCAGTTTAATCAGAACTGCTCACTCTCCACATCTAATTACCTTGCGACCTGAACAAGTTTCTCATCCTCCACGTTGCCCAGGTGATGTCTGATCACTCTGGCCTGCCCTCTGCAAGAATCCTGTTAGGTAAGCTTAGCCAGAACCTCCCTTAACCCTGATAATTTTCCATCCTCTGACTCCCTCCATCCTGCTCCTTAGCGATAAATACCCACTTGCTTATGCTGTATTTGGTATTGACCCCAAACTCTCTTCCCCACTGTAAAATTTCACTGCAGTGGTTCCTATACTATTGCATTGATCCTGAATAAAATCTGCCTTACTATCATTAATAAGTATCACCAGATAGATTTTTCTTCAACAAATTTATCAAGCACAGAGGAACCTTGGATTGCAAGTAATTTGTTCAGCAAGAGTGTTCCGCAACGAGCAAACATTTCCAATAAATTTTAACTTGATAAACAAGCGATGTCTTGCAATACAAGTAGTGCATGATGACAAATGCTGCATGATCGCAACTGGTTCTTTTCTCTCTCTCCTCTCTCTCTCTCTCTCTTTGGGATTTTGGGTGATCATGTCCCATGTTCGAATGCTTGGTCTCAGGCCACGGTGTTTGGCAGAAATCAGTCATTTTTCAGAACATTGAAATGTGCCCACAACTGGCACTAGTGTATTTTTTGTCACTTCAAAGCACGTAAGGACAGTCCTTTGCTTTTCACACAAGGATAATCTCAGGAATGCTTTGCTTCATTCTAGGTCAAGCTGCCTGCAGATTGAGACTCTTTCCTCAGCTGTCTTATTGTCAGTTACATTAAATATAGTATATGACAAAAGTGTATTAATACTGGGCTGTAGTAAACATCCGTGCAAATGTATACAATGGCCCCCATGCAGAAAAAGGTTGAAAAGAAAGGCAGTAAGAAGATGATTATGGTGGATGTTAAGGAAATCATTGAGAAGTACGAACAAGGTATGAGAGTGGCCAAAATTGCATGACTTAAGTCTACATCTATATCTCATCTGAAGGGGAAGAGGAGAAAAAGGCGGAGGAATTCTACACTTCAAATGAGATTAGGAAGATGTGTAAAATGTGGGAAACAATGCAAATTTTGCAAAAAGCACCACCTGAATAAAGCTATAGCAGTGTGAGCGATGAATCTGTTTAATGACAATACAATAGCCCATTGCAAAATCCTCAAAAAGAGGCAAAAGCAAGTGGCATTGGATAGGTTCCTTGTTAAAGTTGCACAAGAGGAACAAGAGTCTATTGAGCCAATAGATAGCAATGATTCCGTTAGTGATAGTGAAAGTCATCCTATACAATAACGTTCTGATCTATTGTCTCTCTCACACCAGCCACAAAGATCTTCAAAGTTAAGTACAAGTTAATTTATTTTTCTTTGTATTTTGCATTTTATCTATTATTTTGTATTATGTTATGGTATTGTAATAATTTTTATATGAATATTTTTGGGCTTTCATTATTTCTTATGGGGAAATTAACTTTGATACACAAGTGTTTTGGATTACAAGCATGTTTCCAGAACCAATTATACTCACAAACCGAGGTTTTACTGTGTATATATATACATATACATAGTTGATATAATATCTATTATAAAATTATTCCATGTTAAGATTAAAAATACTATCTTTCCCATTCTGAAAAATATAATAGATCTAAATGAATCATCAATTCTATGACAAATATCAATTAAGCACATTCTATAATAGTGAGTATATTACCAAGGATTTATCAATTAATGAAACTAATAACAAGCTCCTTGAAGAAGTATTCTTCATAGCATGCTTTTTTGACCACCTGTAAATTCTTCACAAATATATAAATTAAAAGTCATATATTATACCTAATATATTTATTTGTATTTTAGTTTTAGAACCTCAAAAATACAGGTAACCCAAAGATGCTCTAAAGGTTCAGAAACACAATGATAATTCTGAAAATTCAGAGATGTCAATTCAGAAAATCAAAGAATGACTCTAGATATCTACATTTCTAACAACATCTTGGTGATTCTAATATAAGTAACCAATGGAATACACTTGGTCCAGTGGGCTAACTTAGCATAACAAAGATTCCCATAAATTCCAAGAAGGGTTTGGTATCTGCCTAGTTTCTCTTTTCCTATATTCTTTGACCTTGCCATTAACATATCTTAAATCCACAGATTTAATTATTTGGAATTGAAAACTTGGTACAAATTTTTAAGAGTTAGAGTCTTATTTTATTAGCAGAAAGATAGATGTCACACAAAATTATTCTTGCCATAAATTATGGTACACCCCTTCAGTTATATTCAAGAGAGAGAGCTGGGGCACAGAAACACAGCACCTTTTCCAAGTGGACTGTGTTTTAGAAGTCCATCATAAAAATCAACACCAATGGTGAATATGCTGCAATAAAACTGCAAGGAATATTAGAGATGATGATCATTCTACTTGAACTACTTCATTTTAAAAATGAAAAAAATAGATTGTAGAGATATTTAATTATTCAAAGAGGCATCGCCTAAACCTTATGTAATAAACTTAATTCAAAATCTACTCAGAAAAAATATTTTCAGGGGCACCTGGGTGGCTCAGTAGGTTAAGCGTCAGACTTTGACTCAAGTCACCATCTCATGGTTTGTGAGTTGGAGCCCCACGTTGGGCTCTGTGCTGGCGGCTTGGAGCATGGAAAGCCTATTTCCAATTCTGTGTCTCCCTCTCTCTGCCCTTTCCCCTCTAATGATCTGTCTCTCTCTGTCTCAAAAATAAATAAACATTAAAAATTTAATAAAAAATAATTTCAATATGGAAATGACCTTTGGCTTCCTAAAATCTATTATATTTTCTTCACTTTTGCTACTGTCAAAGGATCCTAAATGCATTTGAGTATTATTACTCTCTCAGTTAGCTTTAGTTTCATAATAAAATACTCTAAAACTGAGGGCTTTTTTTCTATCATGAAATACAGAATTTTATTTAGAAACTACTTAAAGTGGAAAAAGAAACCTTGTCAAGAAAGACCAGGTGGAAAATGAGTTCCCAATAAAATGAAATTTTAGGGCAACAAAAGTCTAAAAGGCCACAAAAGAGTAACAGCACCACTGTTATTTGAACAATGGCTAGTTCCTTGCATTTTTTTAGCATTGTCAATCACTGAATCTGTGAATTCCACACAGAGCATACACTACACAACAATTTTATCGTAAAATACCTGGTTTTGACACACTTTTTAGGAGAAGTTACCACCAGAAACAAATCAATACAAATACATCAGGGGCTGAACAGTACCAGAATTCACAGTTGCAGAATTCTGCCAAACAAACAAACTGAATAGGCTGGGGGCGGGGGGGGGGGTGGGGGCGGTGATTTTACTGTGAAGCAAGCGACCTAGAGTGAAGACTTTGGATACTCCTCTGCTGATCCAGGCTGCTGATACTCTTCTTGCTCCTCCCATGGGTCCCTTTCATCAGGTATCACAAAGCCTTCATATGTGGCATAGAGAATGTCCACAATCCTCTGCAATACAGGGTTGTTTTTTCCCTCATCCTCCCTTTAAATTAATTCAATGTTCCTTAGCTTTCCAAAGCAAAAGTCTCTCTCTTTCTCCAGGTCTTCAATGGTAAGTTTCAATACACTGACCTGCTGTAATAGTTCAGCTGTTCATCATCCCTGTTGCCCACAGCAGGATTCTTTCACACCACACCTGGGCCAGCCTTAAGGGCTGCAGTAGTTCTGAGTGTGCAATGGGCCTCAGTGGAGCTGCACTGCTAGAGCTGAGAGATTTCCTGGGTTTACTCAGAGCTAGAGCAACAAAGGAGGGAGCCCCGCAGAAGTTCCTCCATCTGGTCCTGGCATTCACAGGCTCATAGTCTTTTCCATCATAATTTGCATCATAAAACTTCTTGAGAGGTGTCTGGAAGGCTCAGTAGGTTAAACCTCTGACTCTTGACATTGATTCAGGTCATAATCACAGTTCTAGGGACTGAGGCCCACATCCAGCCTGCTTGGAATCCTTTCTCTCCCTCTCTCTCTGCCCTTCCCCCTCTTGAAATCTTATTCTTTTACTCTCTCTCAAAATAAATAAATAAACAAAAACAAAACAAAACAAAACAAAAAAACAAGAACCAAAAAAAAAAAAAAACACCAAAAAAACCTTCTTGAACCACTGAACAAATTCAAAATTGTCCTGAAACTTTCCTTTCACTAATTTGTCCACAGGAATTATTTTGTCAACACACATCATTTTGAGACTGCTTGTAGTATTTTTAAGTTCTGGATGTATTCAGTGTAACCTGGAATTTCACCTTCTTCAAGTCCATGGAGCCAGGAAACAACCTGTCCATAAACTGATAATAGGCAGCCCCTGAGCACAACTGTTCAAATTTCATCAGATTCTGCTACAGAGAGAGAGACTCCTTGATCCAGGCCAGCCCGTCATGTTGACTCAGGTTATCACTGGTGACTGACATTGGGTATATCTTCACTGCCCTCTGGATCTCAGCAGGACTACAGCTACGACCTATGCCCAGCTTGTGTTCTGTCTTTGTCTCCTCTCCTTCAAACCACCCAATCCTGCCTGCCACCACCCTTGATGACCTCACATGCACTCCCTCATACCCATTATGTACCAATGTACCTAAAGATCCGAAGTTTATTAACTAATCATTCTATGGGTTAACAATTTGTCTTGGGCTCAGATCATTGTACTGCTGGTCTGTGCCAGGTGCAGATGCTCTCAGGTGGGCTCACTCTTGTACCTGCAGTCAGTGTCTATGAATGGAGGACCAGTTCATTGCACCTAGGGCATGTCTATTTTCTTTGGGTCCCCCTGACTTCCAGAAGGCTAAAGGGTGAAAAAGGAAAAGGAGATAATGGAGCCTAGACTCACTGAATACAGCTCTCTAGTGTGCACATTTAGTAGAATGTAATAACTGCCATAAAGACTGAATTAGGGGATATACCCAATCTATTCTCTTAACCTCAAATTTCATCCCAGTGCCAGTTAGCCAAAGCTAACAAGGGTCAAAGGGCAAGAATGTCCATGTAATGTCAGCCTCCTGGAATAAAGAACAGGGCAAAGAAAGGCAATTCATCTATCTAGAACATGACAAACACAGAGTAAACAGCATAGAACTTTTAAACTTGTTTACCATTGTTTTAGTGGTTATTGCAGAGATGAAACTATGAATCTTGACTTATTTTGGTCTATGTTAACCACAAGTTTTGTGCTTCATTCCAGACAGAACAAGAAACTTCAGGCACTTTTACTTTCTTCACCCTTCCCAATGCACTGTTCTTATGAATATTAATTTTGAATTTTAACTCATCAACACTTTACTATTATTATTGTTAGAATTAATAGAATATATATTATATATAATTTATATTTTTATAAAAATCTTTATAAAATTATTTATAATGTATATAGTTTATATTTTTATAAAAATTATAATATGTATTTATAATATATATAATAATAGAACAATGTTAGAATTAATAGAATTGATATTTGGAGTCACCAATATATTTATAGCCTTAATTTCTGCCTGTATCTCTAAGCTTCTATTCCCTCACTGTTTAAAGAGCAATATTTAGTGTTTACTTCATTTCTACTATGGTAAATTCTTTCATTTTGTGTGTTTGTAAATGACTTTTCTCATTTTCATTCTAAAAGAAATTTTTTTAAGCTTTAAACTCCTAGACTGACAGTTATTTTATTTCAACACTTCAAAAATATAATTTGTCTTCTAGCTTTTATCATTGTTGTTGAGAAAATAGACTTAAGTTGTATTGTTATTCCTTTGAAGATATTATGTTGTTTTTCTCTAGGGGCATGTTAAAATTTCTTTTGTCTTTGCTCTTCTTGCAATTTTATTCTATTGTGTTACTATATAGATTAATTTTGTTAAAATCATACTTTGGAGTCTCAGGTTTTCTTTAACATATGGTTTGTTGTCTTCAGCAGTTTTGGAAATTTACAGCCATTCCCTCTTCAAAATTTTGTCACCACATTCTTTATCTTCTCCTTCTGAGACTCTATAAACAGATCCCAGGTTCTCACCACACTCAAGGGGAAAGGATCATATAATGTGTCTATTCCAGAGTGGGAACCTTAGAGCATATCTTACAATTCTACCTACCACAGAGAGCAATATTCCTGGCAGTTCTGGG
The DNA here is from genome assembly GCF_003009895.1 of Hyaena hyaena. Lineage (NCBI taxonomy): Eukaryota > Metazoa > Chordata > Mammalia > Carnivora > Hyaenidae > Hyaena > Hyaena hyaena. Next base: position 176,993 of record NW_024082090.1, on the reverse strand, counting down.
AACACCATTACCTTCCATCTTGTGGTTTTAAGAAGCTACTGTTATTGTTCAATACTAATGACTTAACATCTATATTTTTTTCTAGAAAAGAAAAAGTATTCTAATGGCAAAATTCCCTTTTAATGGGAACTACTGCAACTAAACTAGAGCGAAGATAGAGTAAATTAGTACACTTTTGTAAGAAAACATACATAGTAAGAAATGTAAGAAACTATTTTTGAAAACAAGAGGGATGACGCTTCTTTCAATGCATTGTTTTAGGAAATAATTCTCATTTATTTGCTCAATTTGTGTTGATGATCCCAAGTTTATGTATATTTTTAAAAACATTGAAACTGATATAAAGCAACAAGTATAATTCAAATATCGTTCAAACAAGTCTGTTTTCTTAACTTTTAATTCACTTTCGTTACTAACATAATTTCCTATGAAGTAGAACCATGGCGATTATTCAGCACAAATCACAGTTCAATATAAATAAACCTATTACATGTTATATATGTATACATAAGTATGTATGTATAATGTTAACTTCTCTTGTTTTTGTTTTTGTGTTTTTGTCAACCTAATAAAATGTTCCATATATTGTACTACGTTGATATTGCTCTTGTTTTTTAAGTTATTAAGAATTCCCTTGACCGCAGTCAGATGGTATAATGATTGAACTGTTAATAGATATTTAATTTGGAGTTCTAATAATAACTGTAAAGATGTAAAATATCCTATGTATGAAGAAGATTTACAAGGTAAAAAATAGATATGCCATTCAGATTTTATAATAACCTCTCCTGAGGATAAGGAAGTTCAGAAAAATTTTAATATTCAGCTTTTATCTTTAAGATCTACTTTTATTTTAAAGTGTGTAAAGCAACTGTTATCCTGCCCATTTTATTATAGTACATAGAATACAGTCAAAGAATACAATACAAGGAAACCAGGATCTTATTGGTTGAGATCCTATATTTATCTTATAGCATAAAATTCAACATATGAGTTGAATTTTATATGATAGAGGCATTCAACATACATTTGCATTTCAAGTGTTCTGTCCTGTGATTTAAACATCTCATTTCAGATCACCCTATCCATTTTTGGTCATGAGCTCTGATTCACAGTTTCCAGTCTGTCCTCCTATATGAACATAAAATGTTGACTTGTAAAGTAAATACCAATTCATGTATGAATATTGTTATCACTTATTAGAAAAGAATACAGAATTCTTAGATTGTCTATGCAACAAATTTATTTTAGGGTGTAGAACTGGAAACATTTCTGGGGATATATGGGTGGCTCAGTTGGTTAAGCATCTAACTCTTGATTTTGGCTCAGGTCATGATCTCATGGTTCATGGGTTCAAGCCCCACATCAGGCTCTATGCTTACAGTGTGGAGCCTGCTTGGGATTCTCTCTCTCCCTTTCTCTCTGTGCCTCCTATGTTCTCTCTCTCTCTCTCTCTCTCAAAAATAAAGAAATAAACATAAAAAAATAAAAACATTTCTGGGTTAGTACAGAATAACCATAGGAAAAAAAAATTATCTTAGTTCTACTACCATTATTTCTTTGTAATTGATGACACTTCACCAAACTTAAACATTCTCCCATTTTGCTATCTTTATTTAGGGAGAGAAATATAGCTTCTAAGAATTATTTCCCCCAAATTAAAAAATTATTACAACTTATAGCATATTTTGGTTGAAATATTGAAATTTGAAGGCCAAAATTCCTGGGTTCTTGTCTTAACTCTATGTCTATGATTTAAATCAAATCATTTTAGGGGCGCCTGGGTGGCTTAGTCGGTTAAGCGTCCGACTTTCGCTTAGGTCATGATCTCACGGTTCGTGGGTTCGGGCCCCGCGTCGGGCTCTGTGCTGGCTGCCAGCTCAGAGCCTGGAGCCTGTTTCAGTCTGTGACTCCCTCTCTCTCTGACCCTCCCCTGCTCACGCTGTCTCTCTCTCTCTCCTAGAAATAAAAAAAAAAAAAAAATCAAATCATTTTATGAAATCAGTTCTTTCACATTTGTAAAATTATGTAATGATTTTTCATTTCACTAATTAACCTCATAGGCTTTGTTTGGAAATCAAATGCAATAATGTACATAAAATTACTTTGTATACAATAAATCTCTAATAAATTTAGCTATAACTATTGCTAATACTATAAAAATTATACCAATTTGTAACACATGCTAATGAACCCTAATTCAATATAGTTGTGAAAAATGTCATCATTAAAAAGCAATTAGTTTCTGTCTATTGAAGTAATCTAATATATGACCAGTACCTACCATTCTTAGGCCCTTTTAGTTATTCTCTAATATTTAGATTTTTTGGTAGTCTGTTTTATACATTTTGAGAAGAAAGAAATTGAGACCTAGAGGAATAACTAGTTTGTCCAAGAAGCACAAATAACAACATCCAGAACCTACATTTAATTCCCATTTTTGAATTTGATTTCTCTGAGTTTGAAGTGAAAAGTCTTGAGACATCCACTTCTGTCTCACTAATTTACTAATCAGAATGGAATAAACATGTTATATGCAACTACGAAAATAAATGTTAAGACTTTGAAATTCAGTTATAAATTGGGCATCATTCATATTTTATGAAAGTCCACGTGTGTACATTCTGTATACATGAAGAATCATCAACTCTGCAAAATATGCCCTCTTCAACAAAGAATTGCCACTTTAAAGAATAGTACTGTTTCCCTGAACATACAATCAAAATTCATATGTTAGCTTGGGGAAAGGCTAATCTTATCCTTGTTTCAAACCCCATTTCTCCATTACCATCTTTTAGTTTCCACATATGTGATCATCAGGGTATATTGACTGTGGCCACTTTTATGAATGAATTCCGAGATGGTAAATGCAGGATGTACCTTGAGGAAGTAATGAAACAGCAACAGATGAGGTACAAGCCTTAGGAAAGGGTTATGGTAAAAGTTAGGGAGGAGTTGTGGATATGCTACTGATATCACAAGATTCACAGATGAATTAAGGTATTGCTAAGTAAACTTCATATAAATAAAACTTATTTGTTTCTAAAGAGACAAAATGCTCTAATGCTTGTGTTACAGTAAGCATGTCAAGAAGTCAAAACTTCTTTTTGATAAAGTAATAATATTTTTCTTAATTTTTAGCAAACAGTTTCAGGCTTACATAAGGCTTACTGGGTTTCCTACCACATACCATACATTTCAACACTTAATTACTGAAATCTTCACAATGGCCCTTGAAAACTGGTATTAATAACCTCACATGCAGATGAGGCAGTAGCATCAGTTGCTTAAAGTAAAAGCATTTTAAAAAGTGACTGAACCCAGACTACTTATTCAAAATCCAATATTCCTTTAAGTACCACCAGCTGTGAGGACATTTCCTGTTATTATTGAAATGTCCCTACTAATTTTGATAGAAATTTGAATATGAAAGACCTAACAGACTCCAGATGGGTTCTTCAATTCTTTTAGCCTGTCTCATCAGCAGGATAACCCTGATAACATCAGTTTTCCAGTATCTCACACACATGTTGCTGGGAAAAATCATAAAATCATATAAAAGCAGTCACAGAAACTAAATTCTAATATTTTTGTACTCAAATTCCAAGGTCCAGTCTAGTAATGCTTTAGTCACCTTGCTGTGGATTACCCGTCTTACAGATTTTCTGTTACATGGTTACATCTCTGGCTGGTTTCAGTAATATTCTCTTCTCTTAGTGGGTTTAGTGTTTAGTGTTAAAAAATGTCATTATAATGTTAACCTCATTTTTTATTAACTGACCTTTCTTTTATTGAAGGTAACCGGGAGCAAGTTCTATAGCAAACATTGAGGAAAACTGACCATAAATCATGTTAGAGACATGAACTATGGACAGAAAAAATAACATTAATTCATAAAACCTTAAGATAGCAAGGAGTGTGGGGGTCATTTTTAAAAGCAGTAATCCGATCCATGACCTTCCTGACAAAGAACCATTACAGGTTTTCTCTTTGAAGGATATTTTTTTTTTATTCCACAGTAGGATGAGGAAATTTCAAAAAGAATCTATTAACTGTGCTGGAGAGCTTGACTTCTAAAAGATACAATCCCAGGTCTCTAAATTCTATGCCTCTCCTGGCAGAAATGTGGCAAATATGACTTTGTAGGTTTCTGTGAACAGCTTTTATCGAAGAGGTTAAGTCATTGTTCAGCCATGACTCTAAATCTTCTCAAAATGAACACATGCTTCTGAACTGATCTTTAGTCGGTCATGTACCCTAGCCTCTTTTACTTTTAAAATATCCATGACCTTCTCAGGGTGCACATCAGCATAGAATAATGTTTCTTTCATATATGATATTATAGATGGTAAGAAAAGTGTACATTTAGAACAGACTTTTAAATGTATAGGACCTAAATTAAATTAGTCTCAAAATTTCTACTGTTTTTAGTTTTAAAAAATGAATTTATATGTTGTATACATTGAAATATGATTGGAAGGTAAAATAAAAAATATGAGATTATATAAGAATTGTACTTTTGATCATTTTTCTTGTTTTATTGTATAATAATAATTATAAAGAACATATACTTTCAGCAGAAAATGCAATTGAAATTTAAGCACATTTTTTCATGGGATGCAGTTATGACTATGTCATATAAACTTGTGGGCCAACCAAATCAGAACCTCTTGATAGGAAGGGCATGGCCGAGTTACAAAATCCTCAGCATAAAAAAGGAATGTTGTCTCTGAGAAAAGCAGAACTCTGCCTTTCACGGTGGTTCAAATTGAACCTCTCAAGGACTAGCATGTGTTTTCTAGAAAAAGAGAGAGAAGCCTATGAACAAAAACTTAAAAGATTATTATATTTACAGGGCAACCTAAGTGGCTCAGTCAGTTTAAGCATCTGACTTCAGCTCAGGTCACAATCTCGTGATTCTTGAGTTCAAGCCCCATGTCACGGTCTCCACTGTCAGCCCAGAGCCGGTTTCAGATCCTCTGTTTCCCTCCCTCTGCCACTGCCTGCTCTCTCTTGCTTTCTCACTCAAAAACAAACTTTTTTTTAAAAGATTATATTTTCAGATAAAGGTGCTATAAAATCCTGAGGTATAACATACTGCTGTTTTTTCAATAAAACAAAAATAAGAAATATGCTGCTTTTTTACATATTGTCATATTTAGGGGGAACTTTGAGGACTTTAATTCAGCAGCAACATCTATATAGTCTGTTATGTCTCATGGAGCTGACCGATTAGTTTAATAAACTCACATGGGTCACTGCTGAAGAATACTCAGAAATATTGGAGGAAATTTTGTAGGGTGCCACATCAGTTAAATAAGGTGTTAAAGGTGGGGATTGGAAGCAGAGAACTATGAGCTTCTTATGCTACAGAAATTCAATTTTTATTGAAGGCATATGTTACATATAAACATTACAAAGAACAACAGTCCTTGTAACTTTTTCTTCCCCAAAGTCAGGTATTTTCCTGTGAATATTTTTTTTAGTTGGTAAAATTATAAAATAATTTTTCCAAAGTGTTCTGAATTGGTCTCATACATAGAGACTTACTAAATAGTAGCTCTTAATATACAACATGAAGAGCATGCACGATATTTTAAGTTTAAACATAGAAGTTTTAGGAATTTCACCACTGCAGCAATGAGAAAGAACGAAAAAGGGAAAGCAAGACAAACAATATAAAAGTCAGTTATGAGGTATTCCAGCACTTGTGTAGGGAAAAAATAGGGAAATGTGTAGAGGTCTGGGGAGAATTTGGAAGACAAATTCAAGAACTAGTTGGGAAATTGAATCAATAGATTTGTTGACAGTTATCACACTGAACAACATGTGCCAGGGGCTGTCATGCATAATTTTCTCTCAAATTTCCTAGTCTATCATGGAAAATATAAACACAGATAGTTATAAATATATGACATTATGCAAAGAAGTCATGAGACAATATAGCAGACACTGTAAATTCTATGCCTTATATCAACTTAACCCATCTAAATTCAGTTACAGCTATGATCCAAACTGTCCAAACGAGGCTGATGGCTTCATTTGAAATCCTTTGCCTCAAGAATTTCTAACACTTCGGGAGTAGGCCCAAAGTAGAAATGGGGACTTAGCACACCAACACCCGAAGAAGCCCCCAACCAATAGGGGCTGGTGCTGGTAGTCCTGTTTTCTGTTGGGAACATTGTGATGTGTGTCCTCTAGAGATTCTTAGAGTGTCCCCATTGTTAACTGCTGCCCTGTTTCTCACAAAGGTAAAATGATGACACATTCTTTTCCTTCATTGTTTCACTTACCCTCCCACTCACTGTGTTTCCTAAGACTACCTCCCAGATTAATAATCTGAATTTGTCTCTACTTCACCATCCTTTTTACTTTGGTTGAGGGGTGAAATGATTACAAAGTACGAGAGTAGGAATGAGAGGTGGCAATAGAGGGCAACCTTCAGAATGAGATTTAGGAATTGTGTCACTTGGTCAGATGTCAACAAGGACTACACTGTTGGTGGTAAATGTGACGGTGACAACTCCTGGCAGAGTGCTAGCTTTTGGCAAGGTGTAACTTCCCGAATGAATAAGATCCTCACCATAGTAGATAGGGATGCACACTGTCATATACACATTCTCCAGCTCTTGAAAAACATGAGACAAAAAAAAGTATGGTGGAGCTCACAGGTATTTTCTGGACAAGTCTTAATAAGAAAGACAGAAAGACAATAAGCTAGCCTCCTCTTGGAGAAGATCACTGATGGTTACTTGGAAGAGATGAATATATATTAAAGTGTTAAATGGAACTGACAATAACAAACATTTCAATAGTACAAGTGAGAAGCTTCACTATGTTGGGGGAGAACTATAAGCAATTTCTTGGAGGTTAAAGTGAGGGGTTAGTGACAGATTTGGGCAAGGTGTCCAAGGCCAGGTCAATGAGGCTTTTATGTGCCATTCTAAGAAGCTTGGATTTTATCCTATAGGTAATATGTAGTGATTTTTGAAGGCTGTCATAATGTTATCAAATACAGAAAATGATTTGACTATTTTATTAATTTTTTCAAGAATAGAACATAACAATACTATTATAGAAGCACAGTAAAGCAGTTAATTTATTATATTTAATGGATGCTTAAGGACATTAAGGCTGGCTTCTTATAGAAACTGATTTGAGAAAAGCTTAAGAGTTTCATAATGGATCTTAATACTGCTTTTGCTTAAATATACCACTCTTAAACTTGGGTTCTTTGAAATTAATACCAAATTGAATGAGGTAACGTACTTCATATTCCCTCATGTTCAGAAAGAGGATCTAACTAAACTACCTGAGACAAAATAGAATTCTTAACAAAAATATCTTAAAAATGTCTTGAAAAAGTACTCTACTGCCTGAAATAATGAGGAAGGAGTTCATCTCTGCTGCTCCTTTTTAATTCTGCATCTAACCTTCAAAGCATCGACTCATACACACACATAGTTTCATAAATTATGTTTAGATTTAGTACTTTGAAATAAAATTTTAAGCTGTGATTTGAAAGTTAGAATTTTGTCCCTTAAAATTATGCATGATATGAGAAATTTGGTTTTATATTTGGTTTTCTTGTTTGTTTTCTATACAAACTGGGTAACCAGAAACTTTGAATGAGGAACAACAAGATGACATTGGTAAAAGAATTTCAATTTTAGGTTGAATATAACTGTGACTAAATTACAACCTTTTTTGGTAAGTCAACAGGTAACCGTTTAGTCTCTATGATTCTATAATAGTTATTTTAACATTATGCTAAAATACTATGTTAAACAAATTAGTAGCTACATGTAGAACAATAAAATTTATGTAAGTTACATTTTTTATACCTCAAATTTTCATATTTGTATAAGCCAGTAATAAGGAAATTATTGGTTCCACACCAAAAACAAACCATATATGATAGTATTATATTCAAAACCCTGTTCTCTATAATTTCAGAGACTAAATTTTAAAAATAAATACAATACAATAAAATAAAACATTAAAAAAATGGGGTGCCTGGGTGGATCAATTGGTTCAGCGTCCAGCTTCAGTTCAGGTCATGATCTCATGGTTCGTGGGTTAGAGCCCTGCATCAGGCTCTGTGCTGACAGCCAGCTTAGAGCCTGGAGACTGTTTCAGATTCTGTATCTCCCTCTCTCTCCGATCCTCCCCTGCTCATGCTGTCTCTCTCTCTCTCTCTCAGAAATAAATTTTAAAAAATAATAAAACATTAAAAAATAAATAAAAATTAAAACTTCGATTATTTCATACTCTGTTAATCAGAATATTTTAGTTTTGCTGCCAGAAAAATTAACAAGCTTCAAAACTTTCAATGTATTCAATCAATAAAGCTTGTTTTTTTTTTCTTCTTTCATCAATACTAAATACCCAGTGCAAGAGAGTTGGACAATGGTTGGGGACAATGCTCTAAGTACCTACACATAAATCCAGGTTGACTTGGATTCAACAATATGATTGCCATTTTCTGCAACTTGGGAAGAGAGAATATAAAAAACTCCAAACTCAAGGGGTGCCTGGGTGGCTTAGTCGGTTGAGCGTCCGACTTTCACTTAGGTCATGATCTCGCGGTTCGTGGGTTCGAGCCCCACGTCGGGGTCTGTGCTGACTGCCAGCTCAGAGCCTGGAGCCTGTTTCAGTCTGTGACTCCCTCTCTCTCTGACCCTCCCCTGCTCACGCTGTCTCTCTCTCTCTCCTAGAAATTAAAAAAAAAAAAAAATTAAAAAAAACAACAACAAAAAAACTCCAAACTCTTGTCCTATAATCTATCCTAGAAATGACACCTAGTAATTATTTTTTACAGCCATTGGCCAGAAATAGTCACACATTCTCACCAAATTGCAAGAAAACTTAAAATTTTTATATTCCATGTTCTTGGGAGAAGCATACTTTGATTCTTTGAAACTAATATAAAATTAAATGGGAAAATATACATTTCACTCCCTCAGGTTCAGAAAAAGGATCAAATTATACTACCTGAGACAAAATGTCATACATCTTAACAAAAATATCTTGAATATGTTATGAAAGATTACTATACATAAAAGATTACTGAGAACTGACTACCCATAAGGATTAATTACATATGCCAAATTACTAAGAACTATAATTAAATTATCAAATTTTAAAGTGGAAACCATAAATATCACATCATTGTCACTATAATGAACTAAAACTATTTGTTCAAGTTGTATGCTTTGAAGCGTGGATATATAATAAATTGATTTTATTACTGTCCACAGACTTTTCAAAGAGATTCTGTTAGAACAAGTAGATATTAACACAACTACCTTGAACTTATGAAAGCTCTTATTGTCACGATGCCACAAAACATTTATTCAGATTATTATTCAAATTTGGATGAGTAATACATATACTCACATTTTCCTTGGAATTAGCAAAAATATTCTGAATAGAAATATATGTCACATCATTTTTACTAAATATAGAGAAAATAATGAAAAGTTTGGAATATCAAAATAAATTTAGTCTTTATTACTCAGCACCACTTAGTTTGAATACTTGTCTTCTCTAATTCATGTATCATTTAATATTCACTATTTTTACAGTTTGCATTTCTTTATTGATTATCTACTTAATTAACACAAATGGAGTTTGTTGCAAGATCTGTATACATAATACAGATATATGCTATAATTAACTACACAGTGCAACTTATAACTATGACTTGATTTTCTAAAACTTTTGTCTCTCTCTATTCCTAATAGGCCATGAAGAACACACAGAATGGCAAAAGAAAAAAAAGGATTAAAAGCTAATGCACTCCAAATCAGCAACAACTGTCATTTCTTATTGGTAGGATTAAAGTATTTATTCTTATTGGAGAGATTTTTCTGTTTCACTTTTTATCATTCTTTCCCATAATAATCTTGTCAACTATAACATATAGTATTAAAAAAAACAAATGTAAAGTCACCAGAATTTTTAAGTTAAAAAATATTTTATTCTGTAGGTAAACTTTCTGTGTTTGAATGGATTTGATGATTTATTAATTGTATGAACGTTGAAAAATTAAAATTCTCCATCCCACGATTATGTCCCCTTAAAATATCTTGATAAAATGCTAGTTGTCCAACGGTATCTATTTTTTTCTGCAAAGAGAGCATTTTTTTCTGGACATAGGATCTCCCAAAATGAAGACTATATTTCTTAATTTTTCTTTCCTTTGTATTTCTGTATGTAACCGAGTTCTAACAAATGAAAGCTGTCATGTATTTCTGGATATCTCTGGTTTACTCCCTTTTGCTTTTTCCTAACCCCTCTCTTCCTACCTTCCCCCTTCAACCTCAGCCAGACCACACCACCCCCCATCTCTCACCATGCAACAGTTGGAAGGAGCCTGAGTCTATGAGGAATTCATGGAATAGAACCATCATATATATTCTTCAGTTAAGAAAGAAATAAGCATCTCTCTGCTTTAAGCCACTGTTAATTTTAGTTTTCTGTAAATTTTAGCCACAAAAAATCCTTCTTTTAATGTTTATTTTTGAGAGAGACAGAGCACAAGTGGGGGCAGGGGGAGAGAGGGAGACACAGAATCCAAAGCAGGCTCCAGGCTCTGAGCTAGCTGTCAGCACAGAACCCAACACCAGGCTCAAAATCATGAACCGCAAGATCATGACCTGAGCTGAAATCAGAAGCTTAACGAACTGAGTCACCCAGGCACCCTAAGCCACACAAAATCTTAACTTGATATATAATACCTCAAAGAATTATTATGGAAATTAAATAATATTCCGTTTGTTTAGCAAGCTGCCTCTTATTTAGTAAATGTTTAGCTAAATGTTTCCCCTCTTTTTTAATTTAAATGAAATTAGTTAACATGCTGTGTAATAATGATTTCAGATATAGAATTTAGTGATTGATCACTTAACATATAACACCTAGTGCTCATCCCATCAATTACCTTCTTTAATGCCCATCACCCATTTAGCCCATCCCCCTACGCAATATCCCGCCAACAGCCATCAGTCTGTGCTTCTCTGTATTTCAGAATCTTTAATGGTTTGGCTCCCTCTCTGTTTTTATCTTATCTTAATTTTGCTTCCTTTCCCCTATGTCCATATGTTTTGTTTCTTGAATTCCACATATGAATGAAATCATGATATTTATCTTTCTCTGACTTATTTTGCTTAACGTAATACACTCTAGTTACATCCACGTTGTTGCAAAAGGCAAGATTTCATTCTTTTTGATTGCCAAGTAATATTCCATTATATACATTTATAACATTATATATATTTATAATGTTATAAAACATTATATATACATACATACATATATACACATACATACATATATATGTATATATACATACATATATATATATATATATATAAAACATCTTCTTTATCCATTTACCAGTCAAGGTACATTTGGGCTCTTTCCATACTTTAGCTATTGTCAATAGTGCTGCTACAAACATTGGGGTACATGTGCCCCTTTGAATAAGCATTTTTGTATCCTTTGGATAAATACCTAGTAGTGCAAATTCTGGGTCATAGGGCAGTTCTATTTTTAATTTTTTGAGGACTTCCATATTATTCTCTAGAATGGCTGATCCAATTTGCATTCCCACCAGCAGTGCAAAAGGATTCTTCTTTCTCTGCATTCTTGCCAACATTTGTTGTTGCCTGAGTTGTTCATTTTAGCCATTCTGACAGGTGTGAGGTGGTATCTAATTGTGATTATGTTTTGTATTTCCTTGACAATGAGTGATGTTGAGATCTTTTCATATGTCTGTTAATCATCTGCATGTCTTCTTTGGAAAAATGTCTATTCATGTCTTTTGCCCATTTATTTACTGGATTATTTGTTTTTTAGGTGTTGAGTTTGGCAAGTTCTTCATATATTTTGGATCCTAACCCTTTATCTGATATGTACTTTTAAACTTCCTCTTTAATTTCTTATTTAACCCATTCATTTTTTAGTAGGATGTTCTTAATTTTCAAATTTCATGGTTTTTCCAAATTTTTTCTTGAGGTTGATTTTGGGTTTCATAGCATTGCGGTCTAAAAATATGTATGGTATGGTCTTGATATTTTTGTACTTGTTGAGAGCTGATTTGTGACCCAGTATATGATCTATTCTGGAGAATGTTCCATGTGCACTTGAAAACAATGTGTATGCAGCTGCTTTAGGCTGATATGTTCTGAATGTATCTGTAAGTCCATCCAGTTCAGTGTGTCATTCGAAACCATTGTTTCCTTCTTGATTTTCTGCTTATATAATCTGTCCATTGTTGTAAGTGTGGCGCTGAAATTCCTCACTATTACAGTATTGTTATCAATGAGTTTATGTTTGTGATAAACTGATTTATATATTTGGGTGTTTCATATCAGGGACATAAATATTTACAATTGTTAGACCTTCTTGGTGGATGGGGCCCGTAATTATGATACAGTGCCCTTCTTCATCTCTTATTAACCTTTATTTTTAAATTTCATTTGATTTAATTATGGCTACTCCAGCTTTCCTTTGATGACCATTAGAATGACAGATGGTTCTCCATCCCCTTCCTCTCAATCTGCAGGTTTCTTATGGTCTAAAATAAATCTCTTGTAAGCAACATATAGATGGGTCTTTTTTCTTATCCATCATGATAATCTATGTCTTTTGATTGTAGCATTTAGTCTATTTTCATTTAGAATGATTATTGAAAGGTATGAATTTTGTGCCATTGTGTTTCCTGTAGAGTTGGGGTTTCTGGTAATGTTCTCTGGTCCTTTTTTAGTCTTTGTTGCTTTTGGTCTTTTTTGTTTTGTTATGTCTTTTCTCTACTCAAAGCGTCCTCCTTAAAATTTCTTGCTGCGCTGGTTTAGTGGTCATGAACTTTAGTTTCTGTTTGGGAAACTCTGTATCTCTCCTTCTATTTTGAATGACAGCCTTGTTGGATAAAGAATTTTTGACTGTATAGTTTTCCCATTCAGCATGTTGAATATATCCTGCCAATCCTTTCTGGCCTGCCAAGTTTCTACAGATAGATTAGTTTCTGCTGTGAAGCTGATCTGTCTTCCCTTACAAGTTAAGGACTTTTTTTCCCCCTTGCTACTTTCATAATTCTTTTCTTGTCTGTGTATTTTGTCAATTTCACTACGGTATGCCTTGGTGATGGTCAGTTTTTGTTGAATCTAATGGAAGTCTCTGTGCTTCTTGGGTTTTGATGTCTGTGCCCTTTCCTGGATTAGGAAAGTTTCCCACTATAATTTGCTCACATAAACCTTCTTCCCTTTTCTCTCTCTTCATCTTCTAGGATGCCCATGATTTGGATATTTTTCCTTTTTAATAAGTCACTGAGTTCTCTGTCTTGTGTCATAATCTTTTGCCTTTGTTTCCCTCTTTTTTCTGCTTCATTATTTTCCATAATTTTATCTATTATATTGCTCATTTGCTGCTCTGCTTTGTCCATCCTTGCCATCATGGCATCCATTCAAGATTGTATCTCAGTTATAGCATTTTTAATTTTGGCCTGGATAGATTTTATTTATCTCTACAGAAAGAGATTCTCTGGTGTCTTCCGTTTTTTTCAACCCCAGCAATGACTCTTCTTATCATGGTTCTAAATTCTAGTTCAAACATCTTACTTATATCTGTATTGATTAAGTCCTTGGCTGTTATTTCTTTCTGTTCTTTCTTTTGGGGAGAACTCCTTAATTTTTTAATTTTGGAGGAAGAAAAAATTAATAAAGTGAAATTAAAATTAAAAAATTAAAAAGAAAATAAAAAAGCAAATAAAGGAGGCTAGATTGTAGGTGTGTTTCTGTCTGCAATCTCAAAGAAGTTTGCTAGAATAGAGAAAAAATGGAAAAGGGGAAAAAAGGAAGAAAATTTTAAAAATTAAAAAAATTATAGAGTAAAATAAAAAAGAAAATGAAATAGAAAAAAATTTAAATAAAGTAAAAAAATAAAAATAATTTTTTTCTCTTTTTGTATCCAAAAAAGAGAAAGAAAAGAAAAAATAATTTAAACAATAACAGAAGCAAAGAAAATGAACAAATAAGTGAGCCAGTAAACAGAATGTAACCTGAATGAAGTTACATCCAGTTTCCCCTAGAACTGAAACTCTGAAGCACTCTATAGTCTGTACACTAAGCAGATGGAGTGACTTGTAATGGTCTTTCTGGGGACTGTGCTTGGAAGTCCCCAAAATGTCAGACTCTACGCTTCACCATTTATAGAGTCCCCATGGTATTGAAACTTTCCTTTCCCCTCATCAATGATTTTGGGGAACAGATTTCTTATTCACTCCTTTGTGAACAAGTATTTTCACTCTTCCTCCCTCTTTCTCTCTGGCTACTTTTGGAGGAGTGCTTTTCTTGTATGATCCTGATGTGCTGCACTATCCCCTTTTCTCTTTTTCTTTCTGTCCTCTCTGTGAAAATAGCTCCCTATCTTCCATGGCTTTTCTCTCCCCCAGTTCACCCCTCCACACAGTGTACCTGCCAAGTTCTTTGGCTCAAGTTGCAGATTGTTGCATTAATCCTCAGATCAATTGCCTAGGTAGGTGTTCAAAATGGCTGATCTAGCTTCATTTCAAGAACAAGGCAAGCTGGAGGTCTCCATGCTTTTCAGCCATCTTATCTACTCTCTCCTAAATGTTTCATCTTTTAATATTTATTTAAGGGATGTCCATTCTCACCATTAATATTTTAACATAGTACTGGAAATCTTAGTCACAGCAATCAGATAATAAAAAGAAATCAAAAGAATCCAAATTGGCAAGGAAGAAGTCCAACTTCCACTATTTGCAGACCACATGATACTCTACATAGCAAACCCAAAAGACTTCACCCAAAAATTGCTAGAATACATGGTCATCAAAGTTGCAGGATATAAAATCAACAAACAAATCTGTTGCATTTCTATATACCAATAATGAACCAACAGAAAAGGAAATCAAGGAATCTATCTCATTTACAATTGCACCAAAAACAGTGATACCTAGGAATAAACCTAATCAAAGTGGTAAAGATCTATACTCTGAAAACTATAGAAGACTTAATGAAAGAAGTTGAAGAGAACACAAAGAAATGGAAAAATAGTTACTTAAAACTATTCATTTATATGTGCTAAAGCAAAAGAGATCAATTTAGGAAACATTTATTGACAAACTTCTCTTTCTAAGCCTTGCAACAAAGAAAAGAAAGCTAAGTTTCTACTCTAACCCCCCCACCCGAGAAAAAAAGATTGTTGGGAAAAAATACTAAAATAGTATTAAAAAACCCCAAAGACTAATGCAACTTTCCACAATTCAGTTATAAACTAGAAGTTGTATGGATTAACAGAAATTTTAGGCATTCATTGTTTCCAAACAATCTTTATGTACATTTAAAAATCTAAAAACATTTGAAGGCCAGATACTTCATCAGGTACACACACACACACACACGCACACATGTACATATGTCTATATATATGTACATATATATAGACATATATATACCTATTTGCTTGATTATAGAACTTGAAATTTGAAAATTTTCTTCTGACCCTCAATTTTATACCAATAATAAACTGTCAATTTTGCTGTTGATTTTTAAATTCAAATTCTAGAATTAAAGATTCCTCTAAAATCTATATTCCCCTAAAAACTATAACAATATATTTAAAGTAAGATTGACTTCAAAAGATGAAATGTTCTTCATATGTATGTCACATATATGTTTATAACAATATACTACATTAATCTCCAAAGTTCAAGATTCTAGATTTTAAATATTTGTTGAATTTTCCCATATAATAGGTTTTGATGGTCTTGTGGCTTTTGAGCCAACATAAGGCAGAGAATGTAGTTTGAACACTGTTTTCATTTATATTTAGTATGATGACCTATTTATAGTAAGTGCTTAATATTTATTTTCTTATGGGACCACCAGTTTCTTTAAAAACAAAGCTCAACTAGCTAAACTTTATTCCTAATTAAAATTCCAACTTTATGATATTCAGGTCAATGAATATATTTATTTCATTAGAAAGTCAATAAATCTTTTCAAATAATGATCCAAGGCAATAAAATGATCAGATTAGGTGAGACAGTATCATTATTTATTAACTTCCAACTAAACATATTGTAGTTAGTGTTAACTAATATTTTAGACCACTATTTAGCTTTATAGTCAAACTAAAATATCAAAGAGTATTTTCCAAGTAAACACTTCTATTGAAATTTGTAAGGTGATATTTAATTTGTAATAATGAAGATATAAAATGATAAAAATATATAAAATATGTGTATTTTGACCAAAAATATATTAAAAGCATTTGAACTTTTGTGAATTTTTGTTGTGCTAAGAATAAGCAAAAAATAAATTTCTGTGAAACATATACAAATAAAAAAATTAAGTAATCTTAAATCACTTTATTCCAGTAAGTTTGGTGATTTTTATGAACAAATTGAATTAGACATTTGTTAATTCCCTTTTCAACAAAATACTTGAAAGTTTTTTTTAATCTTTCAAGGTAGTGTCAGGTCATATTTAAGTTCTGATATATTTTTAACAGTTATTGAAAGAAGTATCATATTATTTGTTTTCAGCATTCTCAGAGACTAAGAAATGCAAATATTTTTAAAAGGACATTAACATACATATTGATTATATGTGATCATAATAAAAATTAGCAAAACATATTCATATATTTTTTCACCTGCATAGGAAATTGTTATATTAAAATCAGCCAAATTAAAAATCTATCACCTCTTCAATTTTGATCCCTTCTACCTCAATTTTCCTCTTTTAAGTAGTTTAAAAAACAAATTAAAAGGCTATTTCAATTTTTGGTTGAATTCTACACAGTAGTGTATCAGAATGAACATAAAATTCAGCCTTCTTTAGCCAACAACATATGAACTTCTTTCTTCAAAAATTTTGAGGTTATTGAGAACAATAGGTTAACCTGGCACCATGTCACATTTTGAACTTCCTTTTTAGAATGGAGGGAAAAAAAGCAAAAGGACTATATTTCCCACTGCTTGTGTAAAAATGTATTCAAAACAGCAATGGGAAAAGAATAGTGAGATACATAAAAATAAAGATGGCACAAATGATAAAATATTGGTAACAAGAACATTCCTTCAAGTCAAACAGAATAAAAGGTATGATTATTAAGTATATTTTAATTTTATGGACATAATTTATCTCTCCATTTTAAGATTATTTTAAAACTGAATATTTCAAGTCATTAAATGAATGGAAGAATGAGGACAACTCATTTACTGGCTCTGATTTTGTGCTCTACATATATTACCCTTATATTCTTCTGCAATTTTACATATAAAGAAAATGATGAAGATCTTTCTAATTCTAAAGTCAGGGATCAAGATCACAATTCTGTGCTGTCTCAAACATACTTTTGTATTTGTTCAACTCTTTTCAGAGTTTCATTGTGCCAATGATAACCCTTTAAACTAGAAATAGAACATTATTATTACATCCAATTTTAGAAAGATGAAACACACTTCAATAAACTATTTTAAAAAAAAAAAGAAAGAAAGATGAAACACCCTCAGGGGTGGTAACTGACTTATCTGAGTTTATGTAGGTAAATAGTTTAGTATTTCTTTTTTGCTTTTATATAAATATTTTAATATTTTAAGTTGCATACCACTGTAGGACTTTTGCTCTGTGACTAGCTGCTAGGCAGTACACTGTAACAGAAAATCATAAACAATTTAAATGACTATTTTAGAAAACAAAACTAAGAAAATTACCAAATATCAAAAATATAGAAAAATGTATTAATCGCATTACTAGTCCATCTAAATCAAATTGTTATTAATACTTTGCTGCATTACCCCCATTTTTCCATCCCTAATTTTTTTCTGGTCAAACTACAGCAAAAGTTTTGCATTTTTAAATTTTTAAATGTTTATACTAATATATAATTGAAAGATAATGTTATATTAGTGTCAGGTATACAACATAGTGATTCAACAACTCTATATGTTATGCTATGCTCACCACAAGTGTGCCTACTGTCTGTTACCATACAGCACTATCACAATTCCATTGACTATATTCTCTATGCTATAATCTTTATTCTCATGATTTATTCATCCCATAATTGGAAACCTGTATCTTTCCAGGATTTTTTTTAACCACTTAAACCATATTCTCTTCTACTCTGTGAGATTTTTCTCTTTGATATTTAACTTGTTGAAAAGCATACAAATATTTATTTATTTTTTATATGTCTTCAAATAAAATAGATGTTAAATATGTTTTTGGTAGAAGGCATTATTTTTATTAGCCTCTAACATGGAATTTTTTGCATATTTATAATATTATTATTAATAAATTAAATAATGTATAAATGATATATTTAAATGTTTCAAATAAAGTTATCCTTTGGTTATTACCTTCCAAGATTAATGATAAGCTTCATTTCGTACAGATATTGTTGCAAATATCTTAGAACACCACAAGTCACTTGTTATATAGGAGACTTTTTACTATTCTCTAATAAAACTTTAAAAGCTCAACTTTAGAGCATAAATCCTTCAGAGTAATTCTTGATTCTTATCCACATCTATCTGAACTTTTTTATGTCAACTTTCCCTGTTTGTTTTATTTTATATGTTGTCTTAGATAGACTCTCAATGTGTGATGAGAACTTCATTCTCTGTTTGAACTGGAAAGAAAAATGCTTCTCTAAGTAATAAAAGAGATCCGCTGGTAAGCTGTGTTTTCCTTGACTATCGCTATAGCCAGGACTTACCAGCTGGCTGACTGCCAGGTTTGAATGTATTTCATAGCCTGACTATTAGATCACAGTGGAGGGAGACATTATAAAATCAGCCTGCTTTCTTAAATGAGGTTAGTATTTACTTTAGCTCTGTTTTAAAAAAAAGTATTCTCCTCCTTCCATTTAACATAAACTATGGAAACTAAAAGTTAGTTTAAAAATTAGAGTCAGTTTATGTAAGTAACAATATAAAATGAACCCTTCAGCATTTAATTTTTTAACATTTATTTATTTTGAGACAGAGAGAGAGCATGCATGCAAGCAGGAGAGGGGCAGAGAGAGAGAGAGAGAGGGAGAGAATCCCAAGAAGAATCCCTGCAGTCAGTGGAGAGCTAGATATGGGGCTCAATCTCACAAACTGTGAGTTCATGACTGGAGCCGAAATCAAGAGTCGGATGCTTAACTGACTAAGCCATCCATGTGCCTCTGAACCTTTCAGCATTTAGAATCAATTATTATGTGACCGCTTTAATTGTGCTTGTTTATTAACTCATTTTTAAGCAGGTCTTTCTCTTTTGGTCTTCCATGGCTCTCTTTCTTGATAACTAAGAGTAAGTTCTAACAGTCACCTCAGCTCACAGAGACTAGATTTACCTATTATATTTACATTATTTTTTAAATAACATTTTTTTCGGGGCGCCTGGGTGGCTTAGTCGGTTAAGCGTCCGACTTTCGCTTAGGTCATGATCTCGCGGTTCGTGGGTTCGAGTCCCGCGTCGGGCTCTGTGCTGACTGCCAGCTCGGAGCCTGAAGCCTGTTTCAGAGTCTGTGACTCCCTCCCTCTCTGACCCTCCCCTGCTCACGCTGTCTCTCTCTCTCTCTCTCTCCTAGAAATAAATAAAATATTTTAAAAAATAAATAAATAACTTTTTTTTCTAATTTTTCATATACTACATCTTTATGTTAAATGAGCTCAAATATTAAAAAAAATTAAAAATGAATGTTAACATTTCCTGCAATACTAGCAAATTTGATAACATTCTGGAAAAAAACTTTCATATATTTTTAATGTATATGCATGTATGTATTTGTGTGTGTGTGTAAATATTTCAATATGAAGTAAATCTACTTATAATCTTATAGTAATGTGTACATCCACTTGTATTTATTTTTGTCACTTTTTCTTTTACAAAAATGGGATCATTTTCACACCATGGCATTATGAATACATTAGGGGTTATATAATATTTCACTAAGTGGATTACTCAAGATTTATTTAAATATCTGTTAATGAATGGACATTCACTATGTTTCCAGATTTTACCTTTATTGATAATTCTGCAATAATCTTTGTTTTGTATACTTTCTTATGTTTTGGTGTTTGTACATCTAAGAAGCAGATTTCATGAGTGTATCTGTTGGATCAAAATATGTATATTTATATCAATCTATATTAAAAAGCTGTTTTCCAAAATGACTCTAAATTTTGCATTCCTAATAATAATCTATGAGTTTATTAATTTGGTCATGCCACAAAGCATAAAGCATTTTAATTTTATTTATTCTTACATGCATTCATTTATGCTTTCGGTCAATCTGAGTAGTGAAAAATAAGATCTCATCATTTCTTTAATGTCCAATTCTCTGATTACTGGAAAATTTGAGCAGTTATTCACATATTTACTAGCCATTTTAATATTTTATTTATTGAAATGCTTATTTATATGCTTCCCCACTTTTCTGTTAATGTCTTTTCTTAATTAATCTGTAAGCTTTTGTTGTAAAGTATAGATGTTATCCCTTTATTTTCTGTATTATCTGAACATATTCAAGTTTATCATGTTTCTGAATTATTTTATATTGTACTTTTCCAAATAATTTTTAATTGTCACCAAATTTATCTTCCAGAGTTTTATGTATTAGCTAAAATTGTCACAACTAAGATATTAAGATGTTTATTTTATTCTTACTCATTTAATCACATTTAACAACTGAAAATATTTATCTGAATTTAATTTAATCTGAATTTAATCCAATTTAATTGTGGTTTTTTGTAGACCTGAATTTTTTTTCTTCCCAGTAAATAACCAATTATTATGACCCTATTTATTAAACAAATTCACTTTTTCTTTTCAACTGAAATACAATCTTGATCATATATTAAGTCCTCATATATAATCAGATCAAATGGTCAACATTTTTCTATATTTTATATCTATTTTCTCTTCATAATGCAATACCATTATGATTTAATTTGAATAGATTTACTGCAATATATAATATCTGGTAAGCTCCTCACATTATTCAACCTTTTAATTGAGTTAGTGTATATTATCAGATATATCTCCTTCCATATAAAATTTAACATTTTATCCATATGTAAAGTACATTATTGTCAATTAATTGTATAGAGTTAAGTTAATCAAATAAAAATTTAAGAAATATTCACATTTATTAGTCTTTCTATCTAAGAATATTTATAGAAATCATTTATTTAGAAGTTCTAGATAGAAGACAATGACACTATTACTGTAAGTGAAGTTCTTAGAATCTATACTTCCAAATTCTATTGTACCTCCCTATATTAGGACAGCTTCTAAAAACCTCCTAGGTAAACTCAGCCCTGATCAATGGGAATCACTATGTTTCAAATATTATATTGTCAGGAACTTTACGAAGATATAAGAAACTATTCCCCAAAAACCTATTGGTGTAAAATGTGATGATAAATGCTTCATTGAGGGCAAAATAAAAATCATTCTTTGTGCTCATACATAGACAGATGAGCATGTAAAAAGAGTACTCTGAATGTCTGTAAGTTATTAGATACACATTTCACTGGTAACTCAGAATTTCCATGAGAAAGGGGTTCTTGTGTTAAACATATTATGAGGATTATACTAAAGTTATTTTAATAGGTTAACAACTCAGTAAAGAGACCTCATTTAATATTTTTGCCTTATAACACAAATATTTTAATTAATTATTTATTGGATCACTGATGCAAACCCAGATTGACTGTGTGAAAACTCTTTATATTTCCTTCAACACACTCCTACCTATGTCTCTTAAAATAAAAAACTGCTGTAGTTATTCATTAAGCCTTTTTTAGCCCTTTGATAATATAATTTCATACCCAAATATACTCTTGACACTCTATGAGAATTACTTAATGTTATCTGCAAGATTTTAATAAAAATTTTCATTTCCTCCAGGAAAGGGTGAAAATCTTAAAAACTGGCAAGGTTTGTAAAGAGTTTCTATTCTAATCAAGTCCAGATTTTTCTTCATGTTATAATCCACATTATGTGAACTGTCTTTTTTTGCCTCAGAAAATATTTAATCAATTAAATTTAAATTTAATTTTGTATAGTTCTTTTGTATGAAAAGAGTAGATTTCAGGATTAGTGAATGTTTCATTTCATTATGGTTTAAATTTATATAAATATGGGAATTTGAGAGATATAAAATTTAAAGTCATTTTATCTGTAAAAATCAGAAACAGTCCGTTTGTGAAAGATTAATCTTTGGGTGCTAGACTGGATTCTCGTTAATGCTTCTCTAGTTACAAGCCACTGAGTCTTGGACAAATTTGTTATATTTTGTGTTTTCAATTTTCTTACATTGAGGATTAAATGAGTTAACAACACAGGTAAATTACTTATAAAAGTGCCAGTATTGTTTTACCTGACTCAACAGTTTTGAACAGTTAAGTAAGAATTGTACTGAAGAACACATTAGACACAGGTGCAATGATTTACATCAATCCAATCAAGAAGCAGTCATGTCCTATTATCAAACCAGGGTTTCTTGCTTTCTTATCCAATTCAGTTTCACACACTGTTGCAGCCAAGTTCTATTTGTATATATGACATATTTAAAATAAAAAAGGAAAAAATCAAGCTTTTGAGAATGTCAGGTTGTGGGAATGGCTATGATTCTGGGCATCTGAAGTTTTCTCTTTTTTGTGGAGAAAGGTATTTTACTCAACCATCACTACTGCAGCGCTTACTCTGTTCCAGGCCCTGTAGTATGTTCTGGGATGAAGCAATAAAGAAGGTTTAGTCCCATTGATAAAATTAGAGTTTAGATTAAATAATCACTAAGGATCATTTTCCATCTCCCAAATTAGAATAGTTTATGTATCCTTGGAATAGTATCCAAGCAAGGCTTTGAATACTTAAAGTGTGGCTATATGTAAAAATTATCTTATTAATAAGTTAATAACTTCAATCTTATAAATCAACTTTATTTCTGAAAATAATTTAGTAACATATGTATATGTATACTTGTATGAATATGTATATATACACACATATACAGTAACATGTAAATATATATATATATACATTTATATATTTTCCCTGTAAAGCAATTTCCAAAAGACAATATGGTATTTCCTAAATATTATAAACACATATCAATTAATAAAACTTTATGGATTTGAATGTTGGCTCCATGAGTTAACAGATGAGTGACTTTGGCCAATTTCTTGTGCCTCCATTTTCTTTATCTGTAAGATGTGGATAGTAATACTACTTACCTAATCAAAAGTTTATGAAGGTTAAAGAAGTTTTTACATACAAAGTACCTAAACACTACCTAGAATATAATAAGTGCTTTATGTTAGCTAGCATGTTTTCATTATACTTAAACTAACTTTATTTTTTTAATGCTTGTTTATTTATTTTGAGAGAGAGAGAGAGAGACAGAGACAGAGACAGAGACAGAGAGATGAGCAGTGGAGAGGCAGAGAGATTGGGAGACAGAGATTGGGAGAATCCCAAGCAGGCTCTACACCATCAGCACAGAGTCCAACACAGGGCTGGAACTCATGAATCACTAGATGGTGACCTGAGCCAAAATCAAGAGTTGGACAGTTAACTGACAGAGCCACTCAGGAACCCCTGTTTTCATTATACTTAAATAAATTTAATGTTTACTAATTTCCATCCTGTCCTGATAAAGGTTACAACAGGTAAATACAAGCATATCTTTCAGTCTTCTTCAACTAAATAAAACTGATAAAGATGGATCATTTCATGTACTGTATAGATCTTCTGCTCTAGCTTAAAAGATTAACAGAAAGGCCCTCATGGTTGTGATAAGATTATTCTTTTCCTAAGAAGAATTAAGATCGAGTCCTACATATTCAGAGAAAACTTTGAATTTTTCTCCTATATTTATCTGTAGAAGTCTAGTCTAGTCACATTTCTATTTCTATTTCCATTAATTTTGCCTCAGTTTTCTTATCATTAGTGGTATATCATACTGGCCTCCCTTATGCTATTTGAACAAGTCAATTATATTTCCACTTATAGAGAGGCTTTTGCATTTCCTGTGTCATAGGCCTAGAATTCTCTTTTCTTAGACATAAGCCTGACTTGCTCACTCACCTACTTCAAGCTCTAAATGTCACCTTTTCAGTGAGACAGAGCTAATCACCTATTTAAAGTATCTCACCCAGGCTTATTCTTCTCCTTTACACAGTTTAAATTTTTTTCATATAATTTAAAAATTATTATTATATCAGACAATAAGTATGATTTCAGTTATTGCCTTTTTCATTTATATGGAATCCATTTTTTTAACTTTTGGGTCACTTTTGTATCATTTAAACCTGAAAAATAGTAATGCTCAAATTATTTATTGGATGAATTAATAATAGTCACTAATTTATTAATAATATATCTATTGTGAATATATTTGTATTACATGAGAAAATGAAAAATGTATGTATTTTATCATATCATCTTGAAAATATATTTAGAAGCAAGAAATATGGTACCTGAATAAAGTGTTTCTGTATAAACAAATATATCTTCAGAAAGTCTAGTAAATAAATATCTCAGTGATAAAAATCTCTCCACAAGATGTCTTCTGTATTATTAGAGCCCTATCACAAGTCATGGAATTGATGTACATATCTATAGCTCAGATGTGTATTTATTTTAAGACCAATATTTCTCAATATTGTCATTAAAAGAGAAAGCCAGCTTCTCCGAGGTAATGACTGAGAATGAAGAAAAACATATTTCCCAGCCTTTGTGAATTGTTTTAACAATTAGGACCTATGGCTAATAGTCCTATGACTTAGGTCAGACTTTTCCATGTAAATAAGTTTCCATGTAATTATATGATATTTACAAATTGATATTGGAAAGTTCTTTGGCCTGTCTGCAACCAATCCAACAATATATACTTAGAAGCCCCTCTCTCCTGCTACCTAAAGTTCTATGTACTGTAAGTTAATCTTTACTTTTCATATATCTGTTGATTACTCTCCATCAGCTCAAATATCTACAAGTTTCTCTCACATTTAATGAAAAAAAAATAAAAAGGAAAACAAAATTCCATTTAACCCATATTTCTTCTCAGTGCTTCTTTACTCTCCAATTTCTTCTTTACTATTTTGTTTATATTCTTTATTATTTTTCTTCATACCTCAATATCATTGTTCAACCTACCACAATTTGCCTTCCATCATTTTGTTACCAACAAAGACAGATAGATAGATAGATGATAGATAGATAGATAGATAGATAGATAGATAGATGATAGATAGATAGATAGAGTCTCCAATTAGCTATACTAAATATGCACAAAATATTTTTTGGTTATGTTATACAACCATTCAGTAGTAACCAACACTGTTGACAATTCAATCCTCCAAATGCATTCTTTTTTTTTGGCTTTAATAGGCTCCATCATATTATCCTGTTCCTCCTTGGCTGCTGATTCTCTAGTCTGTTTGCCATTCCTCTCAGTTTATGCTTTACTAAGTGAGATTTTTTTTCCTTGAAAAAAGAAATAGGCAGAAGGCGTGAATAGACATTTTTCCAAAGAAGATATGCAAGTGGCTAACAAATACATGAAGAGATGTTCAACATCAGTCATCATCAGGGAAATACAAATCAAAATTCACTTTTCTCATAATCCATTTACTCTCCTGGTTTCTCTTAAGTATGCTAATATCAAACAAAACTATGTCTCTTTCAGATACGTCATTTGCAAATATCTTCTCCCATTCCATAGGTTGCCTTTTAGTTTTGTTGATTATTTCCTTCACTGTACATAGGCTTTTTGTCTTGATGAAGTCTCCATAATTCATTTTTTCTTTTGTTTCCCTTGCCTCCAGAGACATGGTCTAATAAGAAGCTGCCAATGTCAAAGAGGTTGCTACCATAGGAGTTTGCCATAGGAGTTTGATGGTTTTGAGGGTAAGTATTCAAAATCTATAAAACTCAATACCTAAAATAAAATGCAGTAAAGAAATGGGCAGAAAATCATCAGGGAAATACAAATCAAAACTACAATGAGGTATCACCTCACACCTGTCAGAATATCTAAAATAACAATACGGGAAACAACAGATGTTGGTGAAGATGCTAAGAAAGGGAAACCCTCTTACACTATTGGTGGGATGCAAACTGGTGCTGCCACTCTGGGAAATTGTATGGAGTTTCCTCAAAAAGTTAAATATAAAACTATCCTATGACCTGGCAATTGCATTACTAGGTATTTACCCAAAGGATACAATAATAATATACCCCAATATTTATAGCAGCATCATCAATGATAGCCAAATTATGGAAAGAGCCCAAATATCCAACAACTGATGAATGGATAAAGATGTGGTATCTATCTATCTATCTATCTATCTATCTATCTATCTATCTATATTATGGAATATTACTCAGCTATCAAAAAGAATAAAATCTTGACATTTGCTACAATGTGGATGGAGCTGGAGTGTACTACACTAAAAGAAAGACAAATACCACGTGATTTCACACATATATGGAATTTAAGAAACAAAGCAGATGAACAAAGGGGAAAGGGTGGGGAGAAAAAAAGAGGGAGACAAACCATAAGAGAATCTTAACTGTAGAGAGAAAAAACTGAGGGTTGATGGAGGGGAGGAGAGTGGGGGATGGGCTCAAAGGGTAATAGTTATTAAGGAAGATGCTTGCTGTGTAAAGCACTGGGTGTTATATGTAAATGATGAATCACTAAATTCTACTCCTGACGTGATTATTGCACTATATGTTAACTAACTAGAATTTAAATAAACCTTGAAACAAATAACAACAACAACAACAAAACTAAAAAAACTTTTCAGACCCTATATGAGCTCCAGCTGCATATACAATCTTTGTATTGGTTCTTACCACTGAAGTGACTCCAAAATATCACTTTTCAACTCGACCAAAATTAAATTAATTAATTTAGTCCATGGCTCCATCTCCAACATCTGAATTCCTTCCAATGTTTCCTATATTTTTATATCTCCAATTGGTGATGCCAGAAACCTAAGAGTCATCTCAGAACTCTCCCTTAAATTAACTCAAGATTCTAATCAATTACCAGCCTGACCAATTCTATTTCTTCAACCACTTTAAAATCTGTCCACTGGCACTGCCCTATTTCAGATAATTATGGACCACTGCAATAATCCCGTAACGGTTTTTCCTTGGTTCTTTTGGATCCACTGTACACACTGTAAGAAGAATAATCTTAAAAGCATTAATATGATCTCTATCCTGTTTAACACTTTCAAAGGCCTTATTATAAAATCAAAACTGATTGGTAAAATGCAAAATTCTACACCATCTTCCAAATGTCTGCCATTAAAAACATTATTTTCTATCTCTCAAGCACTGTGTTCTAAATGTGCCTAATTCCTCTCTGGTCTTCAAACTATCTATTGCACACATTTGTACTTTCACATATACAATGCTCTCTGACTAGAATGACCCCAAATTTCCGTGCAGCTTTCTTAACTTCTATGAATTTTTTTTAAGATCTTACTTTATATTTGACTAGGTTAAGAGCTTCTGCTGTGCATATATATCTATATATGTAAAATATGTATATATTAACTTATATGTAAAATATAAGTTAATCATGTATTCCCTTCTTGATCATAAAATGATCTTCTTTGACCCACATGTTAATTTTTTTTTTTTTTTTTTTAAGTAGGCTCCACACCCAGCACGGAGCCCAATGCAGGGCTTGAACTTAGAACCCTGAGATCAAGACCTGACCTGAGATTAAGAGTTGAACACTTAGCCTGTTGAGGCATCCAGGCAACCTGACCCACATGATATTTTGAAACATGCTTATCTAATTTCCAAATGTTTGATAATTTAATAATTATTTCTATATTATTGATTTCTCATTGAATTCCACTATTGTCTGACAATATATTTTATATGATTTCTATATTTTTTAATGTTATCAGGCAAGTTTTATGGCCCAGAATGTGGTCTATTCTGGTGAATTATTTTGTGATGTAAGAAGAATGTATTTGATGAAATATTCATAAATGTCAATTGGATCAAATTCACCAATAGTTCTGTTCAGTTAAACTATATCCTTACTGACTTTCTGCCAGCTTGATCTAATAATTATAGGAAAAGAGGTATTGAAGTATCCAACTACAATAATAGATTTATCTATATCTCTTTGTGTTCTATCAGTTTTTTCTTCACATATTTTAATATTCTGTTAGATGGGTACAAATTTAGGATTATCTGTGTCCTTGGAGAAGTAATCTCTTTATTGTTACATAATACCCTGCCTAATACCTAATAATTTTGCTTTGTCTGAAATCAATACAGTGAGTCCTGTGTTCTTTTGACTACTGTTAGCATGGTATATCTTTCTCTCTTCTTTCAATCTATATGAATATTTGTATATAAGGTGAGATTTCTTATAGACAACATAGTCCAGCATTGTTTGTTTTTTAATGTTTATTTATTTTTGAGACAGAGAGAGAGAGAGAGAGGAGAGAGAACATGAGCAGGAGAGGGGCAGAGAGAGAGGGAGAGAGAGAATTCCAAGCAAGCCTGGCACTGTGCAGAGTCAGACATCGGGCTTGAACCCACGAACCATGAGATCATGACCTGAACCAAAATCAGGAGTAGGACACTTAATCAACTGAGCCACCCAGACACTCTATTAAGTATTGTTTTTTTTTAAATTTTTGTTTAACATTTCCTTATTTTTGAGAGACAGAGAGAGACAGAATGAGCAGAGGGGGAGAAAAGAAGAGGAGACACAGAATCTGAAGCAGCTCCAGGCTCTGAGCTGACAGGCTGATAGCAGCGAGCCTGATGTGGGGCTCGAACCCACAAACAGTGAGATCATTACCTGATCCGAAGTCGAACGCTTAATTGACTGAGCTACACAGGCACCCCAGTATTGTCCTTTTATTTAATTTTTTGAAAAATTTTTAAATGTTTTTATTTATTTCTAGGAGAGAGACAGAGAAAGAGAGAGAAAGAGACAGCATGAGCAGGGGAGGGTCAGAGAGAGAGGGAATCACAGACTCTGAAACAGCCTCCAGACTCTGAGCTGGCAGTCAGCACAGAGCCCGATGCGGGGCTCGAACACCACAAACCGCGAGATCGACCCAAGCGAAAGTCGGACGCTTAACCGACTAAGCCACCCAGGAGCCCCAGTATTGTCCTTTTAAAACCAGTCTGAAAATATGTGTTTTAATTGGTGTATTCAAACTGTTCACATTCAAAGGAATGATTGATATAGTTGGAGTAATATCTACTGTTTGTATTTCCTATTCTCTGCATTTATTTTTTTTCTCTTTTTCTGCCTTTACTGATTTACCAAAGCATTTTATATGATTGCATTGTATCTCTCAGCATATTATTATTTTAAATGTGTTTAATTGTAGCCTTTAAGATTCCAATATATATATAAATGATATGTTTTCTTTAATAGCATTACACCACCTCACATATAGTGCAGACACTTTAAAACAGAGTATTCCAAAATGCTCCCTCTCAGCCATTATAACATAATAATCATTCAATTCGCTTTTATATATGATATCATAACTAAATACCTTGTTCCAATTATTATTTTAAATAAACTATTATCTAGAAATAAGAAAAATGAAAGATTTTATTTTAACTTCATTCTTCCTTCTCAAACACTTCCAGATCCAAATTTCTTTCTATTCAAAAATTTCTTAGAACATTTCTTGGAGGGCTGGTCGACTGGTGCTGACCTCCTTGAGGTTATATCTGTCTGAGGAAGTCTATTTCTCCCTCACTTTTGAAGGGTCATTTCTTTGAACAGAATTTTAGATTGGTGATGTTATTTTTCCTTTCAACAGTACATATTTCACTCCAGTCTCTTCCTGTTTGCATGGTTTCTGACAAGAAGTCTACTGTAATTTATATCTGTTGGCATGTTGTTTTCTCCACTCCCACCTACAATATCCTTCAAACTTTCTCTTGGTCTTTGGTTTTCAGAAGTTTGGATATGGTATACATAGGTGTACATTTTTTGTTTGTTTTGAGTTTGCTTGTGATTTGGTGGTGGTGGTCATTGGTATTCATCATGTTTGGTGTTTTATGAGCTTCCTGGATCTGCAGTTAGTGTCTGTCATTTATTCTGGAAAGTTCTTGGCCATTATTAAATATCTCCTCTGTTCCATTGCCTCTTTCTTCTCCTATGTTATTTCAGTTACATGTATTCTACGTTTTGGAATAGCCCCAGAGTTCTTGGATGTTCTATTCTATTTTTAAGTTTTTTCCAGTGTAAGAAGTTTCTACGAGCCTATCTTCAAGCTCACTGATCCTTTCCTTAACTTCATCTGGTTTACTGATGAGCCCATCAAAAGCATTCTTCATTTCTTTCACAGTGTTTTTAACTTCTAGCATCTCCTTTTGATACTTTCTTAGACTTGCCATCTCTGCTTACATCATCTTCTGTTCTCACACAGTGTCTACTTTTCCTTTAGAAGCCATACCATTTCATTATAGTTATCTTATAATTCCTGTTTAATAATTCTAACACTCATTAGATATGAGTCTGGTCCTGCTGCTTACATTGTCTTTTCAGACTATGTTTATTTTTGCTTTTTGGAATGCCTTGTAAAATTTTGTTGAAAACAAACAAACAAAAAATTTATCAATTGTATCAAGCACAACTCCTCAGTGATGGTCTGTGTCTTGCAATTTGTCCATCTATTATCCACTGTTATTATTCTGAAGTCCTGTTGGCACTGTGGGAAGGGGAATGAGATGGAATGTGGTCAATATAGCCTTATGATTAAATTAAGTCTTTTAGGAGGCCTGTGCCTTGGCTATAACTTTCAGAAGTGTTTCTACTATGTATAGCTCCCATCCTCATTCCTCTGATATAATAGAAAAACTAGACATACTAGAGTGTGAGGAATGCCCTTCACCAACTGGAATAAGGGTCTGAAAGAACCTGAAAGAACAGGTCTTTGTCAAAGAGAATATTCTGGGCTTAATTCATTAATATTTACTCTTCCCATACCTTTGCCATAAAGGCATGCTATGAAGGTATATTTTTGGATCTTCACTGCAAATCTAGTGAGTTCCTGAAAGTAAAATTCATAAAAGATTAGGACTCCCCTTAAGATATGGTCCCCAGGATTTCCAACTTTCACGGCAGTCTAACCCACCTTGAACCTCCAGCAACTGACCGAAATTGCCATTTTCTGGATCTACTGGCTTTTGTTCCAGGTAACCAGATATCAGCTGTAATTCTCTAGATTCGTCTGTCCCTCAATATGTTGTAGGGAATGGTTTGCCCTAAAACTTCCGTTCTCTGATGATTCTAAGAGAAATAATTGATGTTCTGTTTGTCCAGCTTTCTAATGTTATAAGGATGAGTTTGACAACTCCCAAATTCTTTACATGTTGAGGAAGAAATCAAAAGTAACACAATTTATCCTTGTCACCTATTACCGCCTCTTCTTTCTATTGGACTGTATGTGTTCAAGAATAATCATGCTATCTTTCTTCTTTACTCAGGGATCAGCTCATACCCTGGGACATACATGCTGAAGAAACTCAATATGTATTTGTTGAATGTATTTGTAGGATACTTTAAAAAAAGAAAACTGAACACTTCAAAAAGACACTACTTTCATAAAAAATAAATTTTAACAGAAAAAATTCCATTTGAATTCCACATTTTTAACAATTAGATAAGAATCTCAGTAAAGTTAAAATAATTCATGCCTTATGGAAAAATTATTTTAAGTCAAGATTTATTATTTTAACTAATTAACAATTAGTTAATATACCATTTCTAAATACGGTTGTATTTTATTAATAAATACCAAAAGTCTATAGGTAATGTATACATTACTGGGAAAAAATACTCTTTTTTGAGTTAGATCTATTAATTTTTCATGATACAGAAAGGCCAACAGGTCATAGACTGCCGTGTTTTGTCTTATTTTTAACTATTTGTATCAAGTAATACAATGTTTTTCTTTTATATCACACTCTCAGTCTCAAGGTGGATTAAGTTTCTCCCTCTTAGAAAAAGTTCATATGTGTTTACAGTTGTCTTTGCAGGATCTTCCTTTATCTTGCCCAACTGTGAACCCGTCTAGTGTTACTGATGGAAGTGATTAGTTTAGGCATAATATTGTATGGAAACTCCTAAATGCATTGGGAAGAGTATTGGTTTTGAGCCTCTAATCTTGTCTTAAAACTTTGGTTCTGCTTCTGGCTATTTAAGTAAGTTAAACAAATTGTTATTAAACCTGTAAACTTCATTTGCCTGCACTTCTTGTTGGAAGGAATAGCGTCATTTGCTTTATGTTCTGGTTGTGAGTGAAGTATCTGATGCATTGTAGATGCTCACTAAAATATACTATATATCCCTTTCTTCTTGATGGCAACACATGATGCTTATTTACATCTTAGCTATTTGTGTTTGGGAGAGATGTTTTCATCTGCGGGGGAAAAAAACTACCTATTCTGTCCTAGCTTCACAAAATGTTGGCTGAAATTCTGTAAAATTAATTTTCATCTGGTATCCAGTCCTTATACTCAATCTTATTAAATAATTAATTTGCCTCACTAGATACTAGGTCAAGAGATAAAACAACAGAATCGCACAAAAGCTTAATGATTAAACAAAATTCTAATTTATTATAAGAAACTTAAGCATTACCCCAGAACTATTGAAAAGTATACATTGACAGAAGACAATAGCAATTACTGAGCTAACAGTCAATAAAAATGAGCAGATTATGCATTTTTACATCTTAATTTTAACTAAGAATGAAGAATTTAAGAATTTGAAACTAACTTTCTAGGTGTTCCGGCCTCTTGGTCAGAGCTTGGGTATGCCTCTTTTTTTGTTTTGTTTTTGTTTTTTTTTGATACTATGCTAGCTAGCTACCTTCTGAAATTAATTTTATTTTTCAAATAATATTCTAGAGTCAAAAACTTTGTCATTTTTAAGTTCATTGTAATACTGTGGAAATATCAAAGCTACATTTCAAATAGTCACTATAAAGTCAGTTCATGTCCAAATGAGAAATTTCTTTTATTATATATTGTTTCAAAGAATCTCACAATCAATTGAACTATAACCTCCAAAACCCCAAAATAAACCATAGGTACACTATACATTCATTTGATTATGCATACCATGAGTGTTAATTTAAGAAATTGACTGTTGTGAGACATGTTGGTGCCAACAACTTAGGTAAAACAAAACAAAACAAAAAAAACATTGGCTCTTCTTTATATATAGGGTTTTATTATTATTATTTTTTAGAACTCCTTCATTGTTTAGAATTCATTATGCATTAATACAAAATTTTTTGTTAGGCATTGTTTCTCTGTATATATTTCAAGTGTGTTGTTTTGTTCCCCTGCCCTATATTTATTTATTCCTCATTTCTTTTACTTTCTGGTTCCATCCAATTGGTAACCTCATAATTATCTCTAAAACCAACCTCCACTCTCCAGCTCCATTGCTCCTCCCTTAATTTAGTCCTACCTTGATTCTTCCTAATGACAATTTTAATGTCATCCTAATTAATGTATTTTTTTCACATTTTTCTAGTAATTCTTTCACATAATATTAGAAATATTCTTTCACATTATGAAATGTGAAACCCATACATTATCAAACCCAAAAACCTCCATTGTTTATTTCAAATTAACTTTTGGCTGATTTTCAGTTCCCTGAATGAGGAATGCATTTTCAGAATCACATAACATTTTTCTTTCTAGTGTTTTCCCACTTTAATATGAAATAATTTAAGGTTCAGTTCAGATCTCACTTCCAAATATGAGCCTTCTCTGATTCTCAAGAAGATTCTTTCTCCTGTCATATAATATACTGGTTTGACTGACCTTGGTCACATTACTTAATCTCTGTAGCTTGTAAGATGTATGAAATAGATATAAATATCTTCTAAAAGTGTCTGGAACTTAGTATGAACTATATTTCCTAGTTTTATTGTTATTATTATCATTATTATCTTTTTTATCTTTATTCTCACACAGTTCTGTTGGTATGTCTTTTTCATTAAGCTATAATAATCCAAAGGTCAGGAATAAATCATCCTTTTGATCTGTAAAACCAATCACAACACCTGCATTCAGTAGGTGTCCATAAATACATGAAAATGAATAAAGGAAAAGAACTAATAAGTTAACATTAACTAAAAAGAAGTTATGCAGGGCGAGAGTGGTGAAACATGGGATTTCACCCTGAACAGAGGAACATAGCAATGACTCTGTACCGTACTTCAAGATTTGGAGAAGTTACTAAATGAAGCATTCCCTTAGGGGAAAAGGATTAAAAGTTTGACAGTGGTTATTACACCAGAAATTGGCATCCTCAGTAAAAAAAAAAAAAAAAGAGAGAGAGAGAGAGAAAATTATTGTATTTAGTGTCTATTAATCTTTTGTTGTGTGATAATAGACCTCAAAATGTATCAGATTAAAACAATCAAAATGTATTTTACTAATGATTCTGTAGGATAACTGGACTCAGCTACACAGTTCTGTTTCATGCTGTTTGTTGAAGTCATTTGTATGAAACCACTTGAAAAATGCCTGGGGCTGTGATATTTAAAAGACCTGGGTGGTGCAGTCGCTTAAGCGCCTGAATTCGCTCAAGTCACGATCTCGTGGTTCCATGGTTGGAGCCTCACATCGGGCTCTGTGCTGACAGCTGGCTCAGAGCCTGGAAATTGTTTCAAATTCTGTACCTCCCTCTCTCTCTGACCGTCCCCTGCTCACGCTCTCTCTCTCAGAAATAAAGTATTTTCAAAAATGTTAAAAAAGACTTCATTCTTAAATCCCGCCCAGTTTGGAGTGGCTAGAATATCTAGAATCTGTCTTGTTCATTTTCTTTCACATTCTTAGTCTCTCTGTCACTCCCCTTGGCCTCCCATTATTCATTAGTCTAACCCAACCTTCTTTATATGGTGCCCAGATCCCAAAAGGGTGAAAGCTATAAGACCTCTGAAGACCTGGGTATAAAAGTCACAGGGAAGGTGTCTCAGTCTGTTGAATGTACAATTCTGGATTTCAGCTCAGGTCATGATCTGATCATGAACCATGATCTCATGGTTAGCGGGTTTGAGCCCCGCATTTGGCTCTGCACTGACTGCACTGAGCCTGCTTGTGATTTTCTCTTCCCCTTCCACACATGTGCACGTGCAATTTCTCTCTCTCTCTCTGAAAATCAATAAATTAACTTTAAAAATTTCTTTTAAAAATGTGAAATAAAATATGAAAATTTAAAAAATCACACAGGATAACTTCCACTGAATTTTACCGGCCAAAACAAAGTCGAAGGATCAGCATAGTATCTTTTTTCTTTAAACTTTATATCATTTTTAAAAAATGTTTTTACCTATTTCTGAGAGAGAGAGAGAGAGAGACAACATGAGCAGGGGAGGTTCAGAGAGAGGGGGAGACACGGAATCTGAAGCAGGCTCCAGGCTCCAAGTTGGCTGTCAGCACAGAGCCCGACACGGGGCTTGAGGCCACAAACCGTGACCTGAGCCAAGTCACACACTTAACCGACTGCGTCACCCAGACACCCCTGGACCAGCATAGTTTCACAGGAAGAGAACTATCCGCTACCTATTCATGGGAAGAATGGAAAGGATAGGAAGTATTGTTGGTGGTCATCATTGCAGATGGTTTACTATAATCATCTTTTTGACAACAGAGAGTTACTCTGGTCGTGATATAGATATTTATTTTAGGGGAGATGAAGATGGTGACAAAATCATTGTGAATTGCTTTTTTCAAGTTTTTTTCTCTAAATAGTTCTGAAAATTCTTTTTTATTTTTTTATTTTTTTTTTAAATTTTTTAAAAATGTTTTATTTATTTCTAGGAGAGAGAGTGAGAGAGCTAGCGTGAGCAGGGGAAGGGTCAGAAAGAGGGAGTCACAGACTCTGAAACAGGCTCCAGGCTCCGAGCTGGCAGTCAGCACAGAGCCCGACGCGGGGCTCGAACCCACGAACCGCGAGATCATGACCTAAGCGAAAGTCGGAGGCTTAACCGACTAAGCCACCCAGGCGCCCCTGAAAATTCTTTTTTAAATGTAACTGCCAAATAATTATAACATGATCAACAATTTTATATAAAATACTTAGAACATAGGAAAAAATTGCATGTAATAGTTGAGATATACTCTTATAATTCCCCCAGACCATGTGAATAAACAATGTACATCAAATTACTCAAAAGTATCCAGCACAATCCTTCCTGGACCACAGGAATATTTATTAGTAGATATGAATTTCACATATGATGTATTTAGCTAATTAACTTTGAATTCATTTGGTTAAGTACTATAGAATCCTGTTTGACACTCCTTTGGATATAGACTGAGTACAGTTGGATGAACCCACATCATGTATGGCAAAGACCAGCTCTCACTGACAGAATGGCTGCTCCTGAGGAAATAAATAGTCGAGATCTCATTTGTCACTTTTGATGTGATGTTTATGTGCAATGCTATAATTAAAGTGTTACTGATGAATAGTTACTGAGATTTATTGGAATTTGAGTTGGTAAAAGCTCTCAAGTTTTCTTCCCCTAATGGTCAAATGGAATTCTCAAGACGTGAATAGAAAGAATATACAAGAAATAGAGCCTATCAATAATCATATATTCACTCAATACAACGAATCTATTCAGCCTATTCTATAATAGAGTAAAATAATTACAGTGTGAAGGAAATCCACATCACTAGAATAAAAGGGATTTAATCAGCCATAAGTAATTTGTAGGCAAGAAATTTCCAGATATAGCAATAGCTGCAATATGACAAGAGCCACAAATTTTGAGAGCAAGAGAAAGGAAAATTTGGGGAGAAAAGAATTGCATAAGAATAGCTTAACATAGTTCTGTCACAGAAATGTAAGCTTTGGCAATAACATTTAAAAACATGAAAATGTACAATGGTATGGTACCTAAAGTGACATGGGAAAGCCAGCAAACAGAAACAAATACAAACTGCTATAAAAATTAAATAAATGAAAATTATTTAACACCAGATCTGCAATATAACATAATTGATACAAACTAAATTTCCTATATAGGTTGCACTATAACCAGTGTATAACAGAACATTTCCTGAAAACAATTATATTCTGCCCCATTTCAAATAGATCTTTCAGGACAGACTTTGAATAGACTTTAATAGACTAGGTGACATTGGTGTTAGGCTTTCATTTCATCATAAACACATTTTGAAAGCTTGAAATACTTATTGTTGCTCTTTTATCATCATTATCATCTGCTAAGCACCAATGACTTTCACTGTTTCTTCCACGCCCCTTCCTAGTACTCTATCTAGGGTATTAAAGTTTTCTGAAAATTCAAGCTATATCAGTTGAACAAGTCATTTTTCTTCTTATTCTTTCATTTCAAAGACAGGATGAAATGAGGAGAATATGAAGACCTTAGAATAAAAGAGAAGTGGCTTTGACTCCTTAACCACTTAATGGTATTTAATTTCTTATTCTCATACTTTCATTTCCTGATTTATAGTTTTTGGTATTAAAAAACCCTCAATCACCTGAACCAACATTTTGAATAGTGACTTCCTGAAAATTTGGAAGTTCATAACTACTACCATAAGCAAGTGGCTCAGAGTAACAGTCTGCATTTCTGGCATAGTCACAAAGTTGGAGACATCCACAATGTTGACTATCTAGAGAAATTTCCCTTAAGTGTTGCTATTGTCATTACTCTGGTCTTGTCAGGATCACCATGGTTACTCCTGTGCAAGGACCAGCCGTGAGAGCTTCTGCTCTAAAATAGGGACTGGGAACTTAGCTTCACCTTTTGAGGTTGGTAGACTTCTCAGCTACCAGTAACATGCTGCAGAAGCCATTACTAAAGGCAGTCATTGCTGAAAATAGGATATTTGAATATAAGATTTTCTGTCCTACACGTGATGGTTGTGAGCAGTGAATAAGCTGCCATCACTGCTATCAGTGTCCTACAGAAACCTGATTACAGACCAATATAAACAAGGCTATTGAATAATAAAATTTGCTTAGACTTTTAAAGTTTAAAAAGTTTAAAGTTTTAAAGTCTCAGATTTCTGAGACTATAAATTTCGGGAAGTAGTGAATATATACCAAGACTATTTCTGCTCATATACTCCCTATATGCTTCATGGAAGCTCGATTCTTCCTGAAAGCTTAAAAATTTGTATTCTTAAAGTTTCTTTCAAATTTCTGCATCATCAACAATACCTCCACATTCTCATCATTAGAATCCCCATCATCATTTTCATCAGTAGCCACCAAAGAAGCAGCTGTCAATTATCTTTACAATAGTGATCAGGGCAGATATGTTTATGATCTCTTCAACTCTAACAGTCTACACAGTTTGTTCAAGACTTATATAGTCTTACACTCATCAAAGAATGGGTTTCTTAGTATAAAATCAATGTTTTCTAATTAAAGAATATTTTTAGAATAAAAATGAAGTAAATAGCAGTGATATGAATTAGAATTGTTTTTCATTTTTGTACATCTTTATAATCATTTAGCATTCACTTTTTTAATGTTTATTTATTCTGAGGAGGAGTGTGCAAGCACAAGTGGGGGAGGCAGAGTAGGAGATGGAGTGGGGTGGGGAGAGAGAGAAAGAGAGAGAGAGAGAGAGAGAGATTGAGAATCTTAAGCAGGCTTCACGCTCAGTGCAGAGCTCAATGTGAAAATTCACATTTTCAATATTATTTCCTCTCTACTTGTCTTATTTATATAATGGCTTAATCTTCATAATAATGATTCAGCAAGTCAGATGTAGATGCATTAACAATGCTACTAGGCCAATAAACAAGATAAGTCCTTTTCTCCCATGTAGCAGAGTAACATAAGGATCTTTTACATGTTTTAAGACAACAAAATTCCATTACATGTAAAAGGAACAAAACATTTCATAAGCACCCTATAAATTTTAGAAATAATTTGTGTAATAATTATTCAAAATTTTATGTTTTCTCTCGTTAATCTTGTGTGATTTCTAGAGCAAAATAATTTTATCCCAAATATGTTATCAGTGAATAATCATTTCAAATAGTATATTGTGATACTTTACAATATAATTTACTTAAAAGCATAAGAATAAAAATTTATGCTTTTTTAATGTTTA
Source organism: Hyaena hyaena (assembly GCF_003009895.1). Lineage (NCBI taxonomy): Eukaryota > Metazoa > Chordata > Mammalia > Carnivora > Hyaenidae > Hyaena > Hyaena hyaena. The sequence goes on along the minus strand of NW_024082090.1, from coordinate 137,824 downwards.
TTTATTTTGAGAGAGAGAGAGCGAGAGTGAACAAGTATGCATGTGGAGGAGGGGCAGAGATAGGGAGCAAGAAAGAATCCAAAGCAGGCTCCATGCTGTTAGCAAAGACCCCAACATGAGATTCAATCTTACACCCCTGGGATTGTGACCTGAGCTGAAATCAAGAGTCAGGCGCTTAACCAACTGAGCCACCCAAGCACCTCTATTTGTTTATGCTTTTATTTTCTTTTTACCTTTAATGGCTTTAGGAAACCAAATACATTCAAGGGCACCTGGGTGGCTCAGTCAGTTAAGCATCTAACTTCAGCTCAGGTCATGATCTCACAGTTTGTGGGTTTAAGTCCCACATTGGGCTCTGGGCTGATAGCTCAGAGCCTGAAGCCTGCTTTGGAATCTGTGTCTCCCTCCCTCTCTTTGCCCCCTCTTGCTTGTGTACTCTCTCTCTCAAAAATAAATAAAGATTTTTTTTAAAAAGGACATCAAGTACAAAGTAGATTAAAATATCCTTTCAGAAATAATTTTTATGGTAACTTGTTCCTTCTCTTAATGATATAACATGTATAAAATAGCACTATCTGTTCTGTTTCAAATTCCAAACTCTAGAGGTATCTTAGGAAAGCCATCTATAAATGCTATTATGGCAGGAAATTAAAATTTCCTCTATATAAATATTTTAGTTAATTTCTTTTATTTAAAATTGTTTTGAATGTTTATTCATTTTTGAGAGAGACAGAGTGCAAGTAGGCCAGGAGAAGAGAGAAGGAGCTAGAGAATCGCTAGCAGATGCTGCACCCAAACTGGGGCTCAAATCCGCAAACTGTAGATTGTGACTTGAGCTGAAAGCAAGAGTCAGACACTTAACCAACTGAACCACCCAGATACCCCTACATTTCCAGTATTTTAAAATGTATGGTCTTGCTATAAATACACTTTTGTGTATATCATAGAATTAGTTCTTGTATGAGTATGATCTTGGAGAAAGATTCATCTTACTATATGAAACAGATTTGTATTTTCAAGTGAGGCCTTCTATTTTAGAGATAATACATGGATTTTGGAAAAACACTATAATGTACTTTATAAGAGCCCCTAAATATTGGTGTTCTATAGCATACATGGTTACATATGTAAAAACCAAAGGAGGTGCACTGTATAATCAGTTAAATATGTATTCTAGCTATTATAAAAACAGAAGGAAAATGAAAATTCTTGTGATTTTCCTATAAGCATATAATTAAATTATTCATTTTGAACATGTATCAATAAGCAGTGTATTTTCTGGGGTGGAATTATGTTTTAAAAAAGAAAATCATTCACAATAGCAGGAAACAATAACAAGGCAAGCTTCTCACCAATGTACTTAATGTATAGGTTTATGGAATAATAGTAAATTTAGCTCTATTTACTAAGAAAGACTCTTGAAAATTCAGTATGACATTGAAAATTTGGAGAGAAGAAAGGAGAATGATTTTGTTGAGAAGTTTTGTGTGATTTTGTTGCTAACACCAATTTTGAAAGTACTGTAACATGGAGGTAGGTGAAACTTCTTTCAATACCAAAGGAAAACCATATCTATTGTTCAACATTAAAGTTCTCCATCCCTTCAGAGAACACAAAGATTATTTTTTTTGTTTATTTATTTATTTTTGTTTGTTTTACCATTTTGTTTCACTAAAAGGTAAAACTTTATCTCTGGTCACAACGGCAAAGACTTGAAGTTTCTAAATTTTGTTAAAATCCTAACAATTTCAAATCAATCTGTTTTCTCATGCCAAAAAACAAAAGAAAGAAAAACAATCAAAACAAAACAAAAACATTCTATCTACTATAATCAACTCTTCAAGTGTCCAAAAATTAGAGCCTTGCCAAAAAATGTTGCCGTTTTTGTGTTCCATCACATTAAGTTATAAAAATTTAAGAGTACATAATCTTTATAAAAATTTCTTTTGTTTGATATAATTCAATTTATGAACAAACAAAACTATACAATTATAACTTCAGAGCAGATTTTCAAAAGCTTATCAATTAGGAAATATCTCAAACATAGTAACATTACAGGCATAAAGATTATACAAGAGCAACTCATGCTACCTTGTTGGTCTAAAATAGTATTTTCATATTTGATATAAATATGGGTCTCCAGACTAACACAAACTAGGAAAAGAAATCTAAATAAAATGTTACTGTTTAGCTCTTTAAAATCCATCTCCCTATCACATAGGATAGATAGTTATGTTTAAGACCTCTGTTTTAGAGCTTTGCCATGTATGCTTTTTCAAACCAAGATCTCTGAAAAAAGGAGCTGCCTTCCCTGGTCAGCTCTATTTAGAGCCTGGATATGGCCCAAAATAGACTGCTCCAGTCTTGGGATTAGAAAAAAATGTCAATTCACCTAAACCCAGAATGTTTTTTCAGTAAAATTTTTATTGGTGGTTTCTTTTTATAACAAATTTGGAGAAACAGCATGAAAGACAACATTAAAACAAATATTGCAAGAAGGACAACTCAGAAAATTACTGAAAGTAAATTGAATTAAAAAAACAATGGATAAAATTTTTATTAACATTAATATGAAATTTGCTATTTAAAAAGTAACCATGTTAATGCTGAATTTCTGAGGGGCACCTGGGTGGCTCAGTTGGTTGAGTATCCAACTTCAGCTCAGGTCATGATCTCATGGTTCAAGAGTTACAGCCCTGCATCAGGTTCTGTGCTGACAGTTCACAGCCTGGAGCCAGCTTCGGATTCTGTGCTTCCCCTCCCTCTCTCTGCCCCTCCCCCACTGATGCTCTCTCTCTCTCTCTCAAAGATAAATTAGCATTAAAGTAAATAAATAAATAAATAATAAAATAAAAGGCCTGCAAAAATTAAAAAATGAAAGAATCTTCCTTTGCTCCTTATATTTTCATCGCAACCATATATACTGGTATAGAACCCCATGAGATTTGTGACTTTAATGGAATGTTAAAATTTCCAATAAAAAGACCTTACTACTATAATTATTTGACAGTAAAATATTTTCTTTCTGACCATGACCTATGCCTACTGTCAGCCTCAGGAATCCAGGAAAACCTATGGTTTTTCCAGTTTGGCAAAGAAGGTCAATGGATAGAGCCTTTCAGCATACCCAAAGCTATAATGAAAATTCAACTACAATGGTTTTGGTCCACTTTCACTGTTCCCTGACCTAAGAAATGGCTCTTTCTCCCATCACATGCAAGTTTCTGCTTACTCTTAGGATAATTTTAAACATGATATAAATGGCTTGCAAGGAATGTATGGACTAACTCTGTTTTAATTAGGATTATATTTGAGTTCTAATCTCAGAATCCAAAATAACCGTGTCTTTTAAAAGGTCAGAAATGTGTTTAACTCTCATATTTATGTATATACTTGTGAGTGTATATGTAACATTCTGTAACACCAGGCTCCTTCTGACTTGTTTCTCCATAACGCACAGCCTCTTTGCCCACCTAGTTCAAAAAAGCTCTTCCAGTTCTAGCTATTACATCAACATTCCAGACAAAAGGAAGAAGAAATAAGGAAGACAAGAGTACAACTTATCACTTTAAAGACACATTACAGAATTAACACCTCTGTTTAAATTCCACTGATGTGAACAGAGCCACTACTACGCATAAAGCTAAGAGATGTAGTCTTTACATAGCTAAGTACCAAGCTGAAAATTGAGAACCCTACTATAGCTATTCTTTTTCAATTATTTCTCAGTTGAAGAAGGCTCATCTTCTGCAAGTTTCCTTGTAAAAGATGAGAAATTACAATAATTCTTATGCTCTTGCCTGTAAAAAAAAAAAAAAGTCTTCTGGAGACTTGTTAAATGAGGACATCTTGGACGGTTATTCAATTCTTGGCTTACATTTTAGTGCCCTTGAGTTTCCTGAAAATGCATCTCCATTTTTATCCAGCTTTATATGTTACTGTCAAAATTCTGATTCCAACTTCATTTTTTTCTCCCTTGATAATTAATACAATTTTTCACCTTGACCCATGGAATTAAATCTTTACCATTAAGTCCCAAAAGTTTTACTTACATATTTTGAAGTAGACTATCTCACATGAACTTTCTCAGAGACAGGGGTTTTGAGGAATCTTAGATGAAAAGATCCAGGATCACTTTCTACTCCGGTGTGAAGACAACCCAGGAAAACTTATGCAGTGGACTGTGCATGAACAGGAAATAAAGTTTTAGTATTTTATTCCACTAAGATTTGGATTTACTATCATTTTTAAATTTATTTAAAGTTTATTTACTTATTTTGAGAGACAGCACCCATGAGTACACGTGAGGGAGAGGCAGAGAGAGAGGGAGAGAGAATTCCAAGTAGACACTTCACTACTGTCAACATGAAACCTGAGATGAGACTCAAACTCATGAACCGATGAGATTGTGACCTGAGCTAAGATCAAGAGTCAGATGTTTCACCAACTGAGCCATCCAGGCACCCCGGACTTACTATCATTAATGATAATGTTAACCTGCCTTGACATATCGAAACTGAGTAAATTTATTTCACAGGCTAAAAATATGAAGATATATATATGCCTTGACATATCAAAATTGAGTAAATTTATTTCACAGGCTAAAAATATGAAGTGGCGACACAACCAAAAAAATTTCACAAAGGAAAAGAAAACTGTAGTTGCATATTCCTTATGAGCATAATGCAAAAACCATTAATGAAACATTTCATATAAACTCTGACATATAGAAGGATAATATATTTCAATATGTGGCAATTTCTCTAGGACTATTAAGTTGATTTGATGTTACAATATCAAAAAATATAATCCATGGTAATAGAATAAGAAAGAAAACCTATGTCATAGTTATTAACGGATAAAGAAGCATTTGAACAAAACACCCATTTAAGTTAAAAGTTTTCAGTATATTAGAAAGAAAATTTTCAACCTAATAAAAAGGTATATACAAAAACCTAGAGTCAACAACGTACTTGACTGTGAAAGAATAAATGGATACTTTTTTCCTAAGATTTGAACCAAAGAAGGGTTGTGACCTTTCATGAAGTCTATTAAACACTGTTTGCAGGCCCCAATCAGCGTAATTAAATCAGAAAAAAAAAGAAATAAAGTATGTACAAAATTAAAAATTAAAAAAAAGTAATGCTGTCTCCATTCACAGATGATATCCTGTGTCCATGGAAAATCCTAAGTGTTACAGATTTCTAGAATGCTGGATGGAGTAAGGAGTATGATAGACTGTGTCCCCAGAGAGGCATTCATTCAACTGTGAAAATCATAAATACCAAATTTTTAAAATGAAATATAGCAAATGAAGAAATATTTTCTCTAGAAAATCAACTAAATCTCAGAAGAATGAAAATAGGTGGTACTTGAGCTAAAACACACTCCTATTTGCTCCCCTCTGTCTTTAACACACATATCTTTGCAAGCTTACTGTGATATAAGTTTTACTCCAGGTGGGTAAAGCTAAGAAAATCGCTTTCCCACACTCTCAGTAAAGAGCTATGGTTTCACCTTCGAGAATAAGCCCACGAGCATCTCTCATACCCCTCCCATATCTATATTTTAGAATCTCTATTACAGCCATCTGCAGCCAAAAGGGCTGGGGTTCCCACCAGCTTCTATTCAAAAGACAGAAGCTCTACCTCATGCACGACAGGATGAGAGCACTGGGGTCCAATCACCTGTTCTTCAACTCCCTGTGGGAAGAGATTCCTTGCCAAAAGGGGCAAGCCAAGACCAAGTGGCTAAATCTCACACCCAACGCATAGACTTTGGTTATCAACAGGGAGACTTAAAACACAAAGATAATGCCAGTGGGGAAAGGCAGAATTTAAGAACAGACAGTTCCACAACTCTAAGAGTTCTAAAGTAATTTAGAGCTTGGAGAATTCATGCCCTAAGGGCATCCTTGAAAACACAACAAATCATAGAGGTGAGAAATTAAAAGGAGGTTGGTAGTTCCAAGTTATTTTCACAATAAGAAAAATGGTAGACTAGCTAAAAGTTTAACAAGGAAAACCAGGGAAGGCAGCCAAGAGTATTTTTGGGGTCAAAGAAAGCCTGAAATTGGCAATAATGTCTCCAAAAAAGGATCTAACTTTAATTAGATCAGACTGTAGAGTGTGATATTGTGATTTATCATAAGAAATATATATTTGGTCTTTGTACTCTTTTCTGACACAGACCTTCTAAAATCTTTAAAATTTCTTAAGTGATGAGAATGAAAATGTATTTTTGTTATGTTAATGAGGTTACTTTTGGAAAGCTTATAAGGATGGGGGCTTCTTACTAGTGCAACCAACTATGCTATTAGAGGGATGGAATTTCACTCCCACACTGGGACCTTTAGGAAGGGGAAAGGGGCTGGAGATTGAATTCAATTACCAATGGTCAATGATTTAATTAATCGTGGCTTTGTAATAAAGTTTCTGTAAATACCCAAAAAGGACAGTTCCAGGTTGGTGAACACATGAAGATTCAAGGAAAGTAGGGTACCCAGAGAGAGCACAGAAGCTCAAGCCCTTTTCTCATATTGTCCTATGGATTTTTTGCATCTGGATACTTCTGAGTTACACATTTTGTAATAAATGTGTGCTCTAGCAAGTAAAATGTTTCTCTTGAGTTCTGTGAACCACTCTAACAAATTAATTGTAACCTCTGATCTATAACAAATAGATCAGAAGTACAAGTGACAATGTGGACTTATGACTGGACTGTAAAGTGGGGGTAAAAGGGAGGAGGGCAGGCCCTCTGTAATATGGGTGAGAGAGTCTGCATTGTGTGAATGAAGGTCATGGTCCTTGGATTCCACGAGACTTATGAGGCTTATGTAGTCCTCTGCCCTCAAATAAAGACAGTCAGAAGGAAAGTAGCAAACACATAGCAGTTTATTGAAGCAAAAGTACACTCTCAAGGTGGAAGACCAAACAGGTTCTGTGAGGTGGAATTGGCCCCTGGGTTGTTTTAAGTTTGGGTATTAGTAGGTCTCTCTGGGCTGGAAGGAGCTGTGATGAACAGTGGGGTGGTCTTTAATGAAGGCTGCTTCCAAACTTTGGGACATTCCTCCCACAAGTTTGGAAGGGGTACTTTTGACCCCACATGTTTGTACTGGACAATCCTGGATGTCTTTCTCCATCAGATGAGGCTTTATCTACAATGAAAATGCATTACAATGAGTCTAGGGGTTACCCTGGGACAGAGGGGAAGAGGAGAGCAGCTGTCCTACACCTGAGCCTCTTTGGTCTGTCAGGCCCAAAGTCTTGGAAGCCACAAGGTCAGGATGTTGTACTCCTAGGCTTACAATGTCTACCTTATTTATCACCATTCTCACTTCCAGCTCATGTCCCTATCATTCTCTTTTAAGGACTTGGGACTCTGCCTAGGGTTTTCTTTCTTTTGCTCATGTCTAGTTCTTACCTAACCATATGACTGAGTCTAACCTGTGGAATCTGACGCTATCTCCTGAGAGATGGTGTCAGAACTGAGTTGAATTATAGGACACACTGCTTGTGTCAAAGCATTTCTTGGTATATGTATGGGAAACTCACACACAAGACATTGGAACTGGGTGATCAGAACATTTAGGATCAATTAATGTCCAGGCCATTGTTGAAAACATAGATCAATCAGATATCTATTAGTGGAGGCTAACAGTTAGGTGTGATATCAGTAGAAGGAGATCAGCCAGAAACTTAATGGGGATAAAAAAGAAAGTAACAGTCAAAGAGAACTTGGCCAAAACCATACTGATCTGAAATTCAAGAAAACTGCATGTCTAATGCTATGCATTCTAAGTGACATCATCTTGGATGTGAGGGCGATCTGACTGCAACATCTGTTACTGCATTGGTCACCAGGGTTGTCCTATGGATCTTTTGCATCTGGATACTACTGAGTTACACATTTTGTCATAAATCAGTGATCTAGCAAGTAAAATATTTCTCTTGAGTTCTGTGAACCACTCTAACAAGTTAATTGTAACCTCTGATCTATAACAGATAGATCAGAAGTACAGGTGATAATGTAAGCAAGGCAGGTGTCACCTTCCTCCCCTACTACTCCATGTGCGTCCCTCCTGAAGCTGTGCACTCGGTGGAAGAGGATGACCTTCCCCGACAGAGGAGGACTGTTCTTCCGTCAAGGGTATAGGAGTAGCTGCGCTCCCCTGCTAGAACCTCCAAACAAGCTCTTAAGAAATGACATCAGAGGTTAAACTTTACAGTGGAAATGACTTTATTGAAGTAGTTCAGCCAAATCATTTAAAAAAATAAACAAGCTAACAATAACAATAACAATAACAAGCCCCAAGTTGGGAGAAGGTAGTGGCTGTCAGTATATATTGCTATAATATATCATCTAACATATCCAGTTTAAAAACTCATAAAACATACAAGAAAAAAGAAAGTATGTCTCATTTATAGAAAAACAAGCAGACAATAATAACTGCTTTTAGAGAAACACAAATATTGGTCCAGCAAACAAAGATCTCAAAGCTTCTACTACTATGTTCAGAGATGTATAGGGAGCCATGTTTAAAAAATTATGGACAAATGCGATGAAAATGCCTCCTTAAATAGAGAATATCAGTAAAATTATAAGAAATAGTTAGAGAGAAAGAACCGAAAGGAAATTCTGGCATTGCAAAGCATAATCATCAAAATCTACAATGTAAGAATAATTACAGAAAACTAAAGCAAAAGTAGAAATAACATTGAGGCCTACTTTAAGAAAACTTTGGTCTGACGCCTTTGAGCACAATAATATGATGTATATTTGGAATAGAATGAAAGTATTTGAGGTACATGGGGCAGATGCATTGCTATGTGTACAGGATAAGGTAGGTTTTTTGTTTGTTTTTCATGCACAAACACACATGCATTTATGTTTTTGTTGTATGTTTATGAAAAATAGATAAACAAAAATGTGCAAAGTACAAAAAATTAATTAGAATGAATTTTCAGATGACACTTGAATTGTATAGGTCTAAATTTATTAAATAAGCTGAATTGACATTAATGACCTTTCAAAAAAGTAAGCACCAGGCCCAGATGTTTTCACTGACAAATTCTGTCAAATATTTAAGAAAGTAATGATACAAACAATTTACAGCCTATTCCAGAAAATGGAAGCAGGGAGAAAGTTTCCAGCTCATTTATGAGGGTAACATTACTCTAATACCAAACCAGATAAAGACATTGCAAGAAAAGAAAACTGAAGCCCAATATCCCTCAAGAATACAGATAGGAAAACTTCACAATTAAATATTAGCAAATCATATCTAAAAATGTTATAGATAGGCAGATAGACAGATAGAGAGATAGATAGATAGGTAGATAGACAGATCACAAAAAGTAAAATTTATTCCATATATGCTAGGTTGGTTCAACATTCAAAGGTCAATTAATGTGATGTCCCACATCAGTAGACTAAAGAATAAAATCATATAAGCACATCAATTGTTACAGGAAAAATCACTTAAGAATATAATGTCCATTCATGATAAAACTCAGAAAACTAGGAATAGAGGGAAACTTCAGCAACTTGATAAAGAATATCTAAAACAAACATTTTCCCCTTAAGATCTTGAATAAACAAAGATTTCCCTCCTGGTCACTCTTATTCACGACCATACTGGAATCCTAACTACCACAATAAGGCAAGAAAATGAGGGGCGCCTGGGTGGCTTGGTCGGTTAAGCGTCCGACTTTTGCTTAGGTCATGATCTCGCGGTTTGTGGGTTCCAGCCCCGCGTCGGGCTCTGTGCTGACTGCCAGCTCAGAGCCTGGAGCCTGTTTCAGTCTGTGACTCCCTCTCTCTCTGACCCTCCCCTGCTCACGCTGTCTCTCTCTCTCCTAGAAATAAAATTAAAAAAAAAAAAGATATAGACGTATACAAATTTGTAAGGAGTTAACAACTGTTTTTGTTCTTAGATGACATGATTGCCCATGTAGAAAACCCAAAAGAATTAAGACAAAATTCCTGGAACTAGTGATTATAGCAAGGCTGCAGCATTCAATAGTAATATGTAAATGTCAGTTATATTCCTATATCTTGGCAATGAAAATTGGATTTTGAATTTTTTTTTTAGAAAATCACAATTTATATGAGGTCAAAAGAATGGAATTCTTAGACAGAAATTGAATAAAATATGCACAGGATCTATATGCAGAGAATATAAAACCCTGATGAAAGAATTCAAAGATCTGAATAAATGGAGAGAAATGACATGATCATGGATTAGAACATAATACTGTTAATATTGTCATTCTTGGCTACTCGATCAATAGGCTTAATGCAATCCCAATCAAAATCCAAGCACAGTAGTTTGTAGATATTGCAATACTGATTCTAAAGCTTGTTTTGAAGGGGAAAAGACCCATTATGTCCAACATAATACTAAAATATAACAATGTTGGAGGCTTAACACCATATATAGCTTCAAGATCTATTAAACGCTATAATAATCAACACAGCATGATATTAGTGAAAGATTAAGCACATAGATCAATAGAACAGAGTAGAAACCACAGAAGTAGACCTACACAAATAGAGTACACTTATCTTTGATAAATGAAGAAGGAAATGTAAAGAAGAAAGGATAGTTTTTTCAACAAACAGTGTTGGAACATAAAAGAAAGAAAGAGAGAGAAGGAAGGAAGGAAGGAAGGAAGGAAGGAAGGAAGGAAGGAAGGAAGGAAGGAAGGAAGGAAGGGGGAAAAAAGAAACTAAACATAGACTTTACACCTTTCACAAAAATTAACTCAAAATGGGTCAAAGACCTAAATGTAATACTCAAAATATATTCATCTAGAGGATCATATAAAAGGAAAGTAAATGGTTTAGGTTTTGGTGATGAGTTTTTAGATGCAACATCAAAACGACAATATATTTTTATTAATTTATAAATTGGACTTTACTGAAAGTAAAAATTTTTGTTCTGAAGAGACACTGAACAAAAAGACAAGGCAAAAACTGGTAGAAAATATCTGTAAAATACATCTTCCATAGAGGACTTACATCCAAGCTATGAAAAAGGACTCTTAAAATTCAACAGTAAGAAAAGAAACAATCCGATTTTTTAAATGGGCAAAATATCTGAATAGATGTCTTAAAAAAGAATATATGGCAAACATGACAAGTATTTGAAAACACATATAACCTTATGTGTCAGTAGGGAACAGCAAATTAAAATAATGTGACACGACTCTATACTTTTAAGAATGGCTAACATCCGGGGTGCCTGGGTGGCTTAGTCGGTTAAGCGTCCGACTTTCGCTTAGGTCATGATCTCGCGGTTCATGGGTTTGAGCCCCGCGTCGGGCTCTGTGCTGACTGCCAGCTCAGAACCTAGAGCCTGTTTCAGAGTCTGTCACTCTCTCTCTCTGACCCTTCCCTGCTCACGCTGTCTCTCTCTCTCTCTCTCTCTCCTAGAAATAAATAAAACATTAAAAAAAAAAAAAGAATGGCTAACATCCAACCAAAATATTGACTATACCAAATGTTTTTGAGGTTCTGGAACAGCAGGAGAGCTCAGCCTTTGGTGATAAAAATACAAAATGGTACAGCCAATTTGGAAGACAATTTCACGGTTTCTTACCAAACTAAATATTATACCAAATGATCCAGCAATAATCCATCTAGATATATAACAACTGAGTTGAAACATCTTCCCACACAAACCTAGATGTGAATGTTTGCAGCAACATTATTTATAGTTCTAAAGGCTGGAAGCAATCAAGTTATCTTTCAATAGGTGAATAGATAAATATATTATTATGTATTCATATAACGGAATTTTATTCAATAATAAAAATAAATGATCAAGCTATGAAAAACATAGATGCATCTTAACTACGTATTGCCAACTGAAAAGAGCCAGCCAGAAAATACAATGTAGTATATGATTCCAATTATGTTAATTTCTGAAAAAGGTAAAACAATGAGTTAAAAAAGTACATGTGTGGTTGCCAGAGATTTGGGGTAGAAGGGAGAGTTGAATAGGTGACATACAAGGGACTTCTGAAAGTAAAACTATCCCAAATGATACTGCAATGAGGAATCCATGACATTGTGCTTTTGTCAATACCCATAGAACTTTACAGCACATGGATTTAACCTAGATGTATGCAATTTTAGGAAGCTGGATGATCCCAAGATGGAATAAAGACTGTAGCACGGCAAGCTAAGTGCATTTCATATGTATCAAACAATGTTGCTGATGAGGTCAGGGTGTGTGCATGGGGAGATATGGTGACATAAGTAACTTTGGAAACAAGTGGGTAAAAGAAACTATAAATAAGCACTGTACTCTAGTTGATAAAGTTTTCCAGTGGAAAGCAATTATTATACTGCTATACATGTATATTGAAATTGAACAAATAACCAAATGTATGGTCAGTGGAGGAAGCCAGGTTCTTATTGGTGAGGTAAGAATTTATAGATAAGCAAAAGGAGGCTAGAACAATACATTTGGTGAGAGATTAGAGTTGTGACCATCAGTATGAACTCATATTCAGTTTTATATAGATTTAGATAGTTACAAAAAATATTTATCGATGTGTATATAGACACATGTTAACATACACACACATATCTTCTTGTTCTGTCAGCTGTGCTGACCTAGAAGCAAGGACACCCCAGTAGCAAAGAGTATACCTAACACCAATATCTTAATTTCTAACACCATTTCCCAGTAAAAGAAACCAGACTTGAGCAGGGAACATATGTAATGAGATTGGAGCATCTTGTTGATTCAAATCAAAAAATAAATAAATAAAATCTACATTGATGGGGTGTGAAAAAGACATAGGAGCCACAGGGAACATTTCCCAATGGTCAATGTTGGAACATTTGAGCAACAAAATAAAGCAATATTAAGCTAAAATCCAAAGTATAAAATAAATATCTATAAGTCTATATTGAACATACATAAATTATTGAATAAATAAATAAATGAAATAGAAGAGACAAATCTCCCATACAGAATAATTCCAAATAATGTATGAAAACTACATGTCATATAGTATCTAAATAGGGTCCTAGACCAGAGAAAGGGACATTAGGTAGAAACTAAGAGACTCTGAATTAAGCATCAACCATAATTAAGGATAGTATATCAAAATTGTTTCACTTATTGTAACAAATATACCATATTAATACAAATTGTTAATAATCAGCAAAACTAGATGTGAAATATAGGAGAACTCTATATTATCTTCTTAATTTTTCTATAAATCTAACACCGTACTAATATATTTCTGTTTAAATGAAATGAAGATTGGAAAAAGATATCACAAAGACATTAACTTTAGAAAAGCAGGAGAGGTTATACTAATAACATATAAATCATGAATTCAATTTATCTTGGACAGTTACACTTATGAATAAAGTTCATAAACATAAGGACATTATGATTTTAGTTTCTTGCTCTCTGTTCACTAGAATCTCTTCCATATACTATCTTGAAATCAACAAATTAACCTCCATAACATGTTTCCACATTATGTTGAAATTCTAAAGGTTAGATTTCATGATGAAATGTTCATGTCCCCACATATTCTCTTTTATGTTCTTGTAAATTTGCCAAGAAAAATACCTGAGGCTCACTCATTCCGAGAAAATAAAAAATGAAATATTGAAAATTTGCAGCAAAATTGTCTATTTTATGTGAAAGAGTAAAAAATTAGTTTCCCATTTGCAATAAGATATTTCTTATACTCAAAACTCAAAAAAAAGGAATTATCTAAGTGTATAAGCTATGGAAAATGATAACAAAGATAAAAAAAATTTTAAAAAGCCTTTTTAACCTATTCACATATAAAATTATCTTATTACAATACTTCTCACATTAAATATCACTGCGCTGAAGGTTATTTCAACTGCAAACCAAGAAATAATTCAAATCAGTATAGTATGTTCTTGTGTCTTAAGATATTATATCATTATTTTTCATTCCCTTTAATAAATTACTGGAAAAAATATTCTAACATTATTTTGTTTAATGATCAGTAGCTTCTAAAAAGTGTTCATTCCATACGAAATTATTCCCCATTTCTACTTTAATAAGTAAAAATAAAATAACTTGTCTATTGTGTAATCTCATTTATTTTATTCACAATATCATCACTTCATGAATTATTGATATTTAATCAATGTAAATCTGAGTTTATTTAAAGAATGAGCATCTTTTTTATAGTAACTTTTAGATGTTCCCCTTAATACTTAGGAAATTAGAATAAAAACAGCCTAAACATGGGGATGAGAATTAGGTTGACATGTATAAAATTTTATGTTGATCACATTCTTAAGAAGTATATTTCACACTCATGTTTTAATTTTGAAGCTCACAAAATTGGTGTGATTACAATTATCTGCAATTTATATCCGTTCTCATTTAATCTTCTCATTTTTCCAATGAAAAAGCAATAAAACACCTGACCGATCCCAACCCTGCCCCATATAGAGTCAGTCACCACTGATTCCTCTGTACCTTTTCTGAGTAATGAGCAGTTTTGCTCTATAGAATACCACTGATATGAGGACAGAACTAACAGAATTGGCTTTATTTGAACTTTCTCTGGTACAAGCTGAAACCGTATTCTTAAAGCCTCTCACTGTGAGCTCTCAACATGGAAACACACTTCAGCCTCCCATTCACTGACACTCATGAATTTTCATACATTCTCCTACCAATTCCAGTTTCCTAAATTCAACAGTTCAATGACTAAATTAATTAAATTTACTTAAATTACAATGACAGTAATATGAAAAAGGTAATAACAAAATAAACTAGAAATATAAACATTTATATGGAGAGATATCATAAAAATTCACTGAGACATAAAGAAGGATAAAATAGGTATATAAAAATCATTCTGGGGGAGCCTGGCTCAGTTGGCTAATCATCAGACTCTTGACTTCAGCTCAGATCATGAAGTTACAGTTCATAGTTTTGAGCCCCACATTCAACTGTATGGTCAGTGCAGAGCCTACTTGTGATTCTCTCTCTCCCATTTTCTCTGCCACTCCCCAGAAAACATGTTCTCTCTCTTTCTCTTAATCTCTCTCTCTTTCTCAAAATAAATAAATTTTAAAAAACCATTCTGTAAAATATTTCAAAGACAGAAACATAAAATACCAACAAATGAGTGTGGAAATTCATCATGATCCTTATCAAAATTCATTTTGTTTATTTTCTTGTTTTGCTTAGTTTAGCTTTTGTTATTTTTCTAGATTTTGGAAACTTAATAAAGGATTAAATTTTATCTAGTAAAATAAATACTTGTAAATAGCCAGGAAATTTATGTTTTAAATGTTGTTAAGGGGTCTTACTACATAAGATACTAAAAAAAGTATTGAAAATTATAGTAATTGAGGAATAATGGTTCACAATTGGATTCAACTGAAATAATCGGTAATTAATTTGAAGTAAAGTGAGTGTTTATTACATACTAAATAGTATATCACTCAATTCTTTTTCAGTTCCAAATTACTAATACAACATAACTCAAGTGTAAGGTTAAAGACGGTTTAAGTCAAAGTTTAAAGGGTGCTCAAATTATATCTTAGGCCACCAAGAAGAGATTTTCTATCTCTCTTTCTCATCTCCTTTCTCTTTCCATAAGTCTCTGTACTGAGCCAGTTTTCCATTCAAGGTAGATACTATAGCATAATAATCTATTTCCTTACTCATATAAGTTCAGTTGGAAAATCATAAGAATTTCTTTCCCAGAATATTTAGCAAATGTCACACTATTTCTTTTTGATCAAATGGCAATACTGAAGCCAATTAATGGGCTGACAGAAGCCTTGTTCATTTGTTCTATAGATACAGTTTGGAGGTTGGGCTTTACTAGTAAGTCGTACAAGTTAAGTATTCCCCATATTGCTCCTCCCTAAAATAATTTTTGTCTCTTAAAATGATATGGCTAGCTTTGAAATTCATACATTCTAATTTTCAAGTTTAGTTTTATTATTTAATTGTGAAATCATAAAAAGGCTGAATTTCTCTCATGGAGTAAATGTTGTTGAAGTATGTGATGTAATACCAGAAGAACTGGAATCCAAAATGAAAGTAGATATATCTGTTTTGACTAAAGGGAAAGGACATTTCATATACAAATAGATTATGGGTAAATGTGGAGAAAAGTTGGTAGCTGGAAGCAGAAGGAATACTTGCTTAATGAACTAATCAGGAAGAAAGATTACATAATGGAAGTAAAGAGGAAATGATGAGGTAAAAATCTTGAAGAAAGAGTGAAAAGGACTGAGAAATTAAGTAGATGATGGAGTTGATCCAGTTGAAACTGGAGAACAAAAATTTTACTTGCAGGTAGGCACTTTATTATTAGTTATCTTATTTTATCTAAAAGGAACTACTTTGAGTTACTACCTAGACACAAACATGCTATGTATTCTGCAGACCCTGAACAGCTGAACAAATGGATAGGAAAGTCAGTAGAATTGAGTAGAATGGCAAAAAGATTAATTGATGTCATATATTGTGGGAATGGGCTGGACAGAAGTTTGAAATGAAATAACATCTAGAAAAGGAAGTGGAAAGCTTGGTAGATCTGAAAAAATGGCTATTAATATTGAGACAATGATAGAGCAGCAAAACTTTTTTCGAAGAAAGCAATACTGATTTCCAAGCTGGAGAAATTTCAAGAAATGAATTCTGTATTGTGACCACGGATGGGAATGAGCATGCTAAAGTGCCATGTGAATAAAGATCATTCAAATGTAATTGGACTGTGCGAGAGTGTTAATGTGTCTTCTTCTACAACGTTTAACCAGTGTTGTAATGGAATGGTTCTATGAGAACTGATCACAAAAATTTAATCTAGCCCTAGATTCTTCACTCTCCATTTTCTAGTAATAGACTTAGAAACACTTTCAACTGCTGTTTAAAGTTTCACTTATGTGATAACTCACCCACTCATTCTTTAAAAAAAAAAAGTATTAACGATCTTATTTGTCAGGCATTGATATAAAAATAATATGACATGGTCTCTTTCTGAAAGAACAAAATGTATAGAAAGGATATTATGGCAGAAGAAATGGGGGGGATAGAGGGGAGGAAGACGGTACCAAGGAGAGCTCCATTCTCTAAAGTAACTGGAGGAAAAGGAGAAAGAAAAATAGATGTTTTACTCCTGAAAGAATTTTTTAAGGATGGGCTCTAAAACCATCAATTAAGATGAAACCCATAATCCTCTTAATCAAGGGGAAAAGAAAATGCTTTGAATATCTGAAAACTACCTTAATCAGGAAAATTACTGGAACTGCTCTGATTAATATCATATTCAAATGATTATTAACAAGGAGCAATGTGGTGCATTAACATAACATTTTGAAATATGAAATTCAATGTATTTTTATATTCTTAGGAATGAATACTGGGAATTTATAGGATTTAAATCTGGGAACATAAACATAACTTAAACTTGAATGCTAACACTTGCTATAAAAACTACTAGTAAAATACTCCATATCATTCTAGAACATATACATCACTCTCTTTTTGCAGTATTTTCCATCTGTGTGTTATTCAAAGAATGATAAAAATATTTAGTTATCCCAACCAAGGAAACCTGATAACTAAAATGTAATTCCTAATTTCACAAAATCTAGCTAGTATGCATTTATTCAAACTTTTCATTTACCAGTATTCATCTCCATAAATCGACTGTCTTTGCTGAACTAGGATAATGTGTATCCAGGTTCTGTTAATGCTAAGATACTGGCATTTCTGGACATGTTTGATTATCTCTTAAGAGGCTTCTATTTATACAGAGGTCTTAAGGCAGGAAGAGATAGACACAACAAACTTGACCTGATATCAAGCCTTAGTCTTCTGAGTTAAAAAGAAATTTTATATATGATACAGTAACTATCACACAGGTTTAATATTTAGCTTACGCTTCAATGGAGTTATCTCTCAGTTGTGTAGTAAGCAGAATAGAAATAAAAAGCCAAAAAAGATTGTATACTGAACTCTAAAACTTTTGTGTATACTCAGAACTTTTTTGAGATCTTTCTAATAATATTTTAAAAAAATACTTCTCCATATATCTTTCAAGAAATAGGTTACACTATGCAACAGATAAACACAGAAATCATTCTGATGTGAGTTGGGAAGTCTTTGTCCAGTTTACAGCTAGAATATTTAGATTATATGATCTCCTGGGTCATAATATTAGGGAAGAGAAGAAAGATGGCATACTAGCTCTTAAGTTTTGGCCCAGAAGTGCCATATACCACCTTCACCCATAATTCAGTCTCATAATTCAATCACAATGTTTCAGCTAACTTCAAGGGAAGCTAGGAAGTGAAGGTGTTCTCAGAAGCCCAGGAAAAATAAATAGATCAATAAAACAGGATTTGGTGAAAGCTGACCTCACACCAATCTGCCACATTGATGCAGGTTAATGTTTACTTTCAGCATTAGGTGTCAGGATGTCAGCAATTTTTCCCAGAGGGTACTAGGTTAGCAGGTGATTCTGGAGGGCAGTGGCACAGGTTAAAGTACAAAGTTAAGTACCACTGGAGTAACAGCTGAATTCTACAGGAGCAGACATATCTATGGGAGGAAGGGAGACATCCCTATACAACAGAAGCACAGTGGTCAACAGAAAAATTATGATGCTTGTACTATGAAGCATGCTAATCAGCACAAGTAGACTTGTGAGGATGATAACAATATAAAATTAAGGAAAATATGCTGACGAGAAAGGGAGAAACTAAGATTACACATTTATTTTATCCTTTCTTGTATTTCTACTTTTGTTCAACTTTTTTAAGTGGCCCTATTTTGAATACTCGGCCTGGTGCAATCAAAATAAACATTGGAATTTTGACATTTTTATTGGTGAACTTGAGATAAGTCATATTTAGGCAGTTTATCTTTGAATTTCCAGCTTGGAATGCTCTTGTTGTGTTCTATTCTATTATGTTCTATAAGTATTTGTTGCTTCTTTTTATGTGGAAAGCATTACTAAAGGCACTGAAAGAAATAGTTAAATAAATGTTTCTTACCCTCAGGAACATTCAGACAAATAGAATGGTGAGTTAAATTCACAAATAATTATGAAATAAAACAAACAATAGTAAGTGCAGTAAATGTGGTACAAAGTGATGTAGAAAATGAACAGAGAACACATCTAATTCGGGAAAAAGGAAAAACTGAAAACCAATCTTCTAAAAAAAATATTACCTTCTCTAAATTTCCATCCCAACAATTCTAGTGAATGTAACCATAAGCTTTGTAGGAATTAACAAATCAATTCCTTATCTCTCAAACCCCAGGTAATAATCCCCCACTTCCTGTTGAACACATCTACTATCATCTTTCTCCATCCTCCTGCCTGCTACTAGCACCATTGTTTTTCCAGTCAGCTGGCATAAAACCAACTTGTTTTTAATTTTCTGTTATGTATAATTCTCTATATTCAATTAGTTGAAATTCACTTTTCCCCTTTTACATCCTACCTTATCATAATTTGTCATTATCTCCCTGCTGTATATTACTATAATATTATTTCTCTCTGTGCTCTCTGGTTCCCCTCTTAATGCTCTCTCTTGATGCATCCGAATCACTGTAGTCAGCCACCAATTTGGCCTTTCAATGCCCTAGCCTCTCTTAACCAAATGGAATGTTAAATTATTCAGAATCTATTTGGTTTATGATGCTTCATTCTATCTAATATTACGCTGTTTTGCTTGTGACTGACAATTCCACTTGAATCTGAAAAAGAAACTGTGAAGCCAGTGGCAAAATGATACCAAAACACTTCTTGAATAGCTTCTCCAACATTCTAAACTGTATAATTTAGATAATGATAATTAGACTGTATCAGTGGCATATTTCCAATTTAAAATATTTCTCACTGCTAATACTTTTTAATAATATGATCCACTAGAATGATAGACTTGGTTTCCAGCAGGAACAAAAAGAGGAATTTTTCTACTTGGATCCAATAGTTTCTTCTGGCCCTTCAAAATTATAGAAGCTTTAGAAATAGAAAAAGTTCCTATTTACCACTTTATAACAAAGAAATGTTGTAACATTATTAACTCAAGGACAGCTTGCCAAGTCCCATCAGACCTTGCAGGGAAAGGTCAAAATTATTTATACATTATGTTATGCTCTAATATTAGTAATAGGTTAAGGGGAAGCAACTATTTAAGAAAAAAATAGACTTTTTAAAGATCTCCAGTGGAAGTACTGCCAAGGAAAAAAATTATGGGATCATAGAACTCTAGTAAAAATGTCAACTTGCCTGTTTCAGTGTTTTATACATTGGTTAATAGTTGTGCCAGGATATCTTTTCACAACAGAAAAGAATAAATTATGCCACCATTATGTGAAATATATGGACCCCCACAGAGAATGCTTTCCTTTATAGATCCTGGTGCACTGTGGCCTCAGTTCAGCTCATAAAACATGGAACTGTCAAAACATCTTATGATTAGTAGTGAAGTATATTTTGAGTATTTCAGGGGGAGTACTTGGTTTATTATTCAAAGTAAAGATTATATTTCAAGGGAAAATGTCTAATACTAGAAACAATAAAATTATGTTGTATGATATTATATATTGTCTTTTTGGCAGAAAGTAGGTTCATTCATTGTCTCTAAACATATTTAAAATTTTATGAGATTATTATAACAACATAAAACACAAAAGCCTAAATCACCAAAGCTTTTAGTTTATAAAAAAAAATGAAATCTGGAAAATCTCCTTTTCTCTAGGCCCATGATCTTTACCACTTTAAGGCACTATAATTAAAGAATTTTATAATTGATAGTTTATATATACATATATATGGGTGTCTGTGTATATTTATATACATGTGTATATATATATATACACACACATACACATAAACAATCACTATTCAGTCCTTCTTATATAGCAGTTATCAGTAAAATGGTGAGAATGATCTAATAGCAAATAACAAGTACCTAATGGTGAAATGAGATTGTGGAATATAATTTTATCTTATGAAAAAGATGGTATATGAGGCCAAAGTCAGCAACAGGTACAAGCTTGCACTGGCAGAGACTCTGTCATAAGCAATGGTCAGGATCCCAGAATGAAGAACTGGAATCAAAGAGAGCTATAAGGACACATTTATTCCTTAACAGAAATATTTATCGAACACCTACTTGGTGCATTTCATTTCTCGAAGTAGTAAGGAAAGAACAGTAAATAAAGCAAAAAACAAACGGAAAATACATTCTTAGGGGGTTTACATGACACTGAAGAGAAAGTAAACAAATTTACAAATACATGATATAATATCTGGCAATAATAAAGCCATAAAGAAATAGAGTTGGCTAAGGGATAGATGACTTTCTAGTAGTTCCTGTGAATCAGGGATGCTGGAGAGGACTGGAAAACCAGAGGAGTAAGCAATGTCAGGCTGTTTCCTTTCCGTTCCTAATAGTGTCAGCTTCACAGTGCTTTTTATCCTCGTAGTGACAACCGAAACCAGCAGTAGCAGTTGATCCCAGTTTGTTATCTTTCCAACAAACCCAGAAATAATCACCTTGGGTCCCCTCAGAGACAACATGACCACAGCTAGCATATTCTACATGGTCCTGTCCTCACATTGCCTGCCCCCAACTTCCCAACACTAGGACCCGCCAAGCAAGTTTGAGATCTGTAAGTTTGAGATCCAGCTTACAGTGTCCCTCTCATGCTTTTAATTTTTAACAATTCTAAGGGTTCCACAACTCCCAGGAGGGATAGCTACTTTCAGTGATTACTACCTCCATGATATCTCAGCATTCTTTTTTTCCCCTTTTTCTCAGTTCTTCAATATCTAGTTTCCATTATGTTTTATTTTTTATATTAAATTCACTGAGTTAAAATAACTGGTGTTACTTCCATCTCCTAACTGAACCATCAATGATATACTTCTCAAATACAAATATATCATTTGTCTTCTCAGTTGCTCCCTGTGTATATGTGTACACACACAAATATACACACAGATACACAAAGACACAAACACTCAGTCACACACATGCACACAAGGTTGCCTCTTCCACTGTTCCTTATTGTTCACACCACAATCATACAACCCGTTTTGCAAGACAGAAACCAAAACACTGTTCTTAAAAACTTTATCTCCACTACAATTCAGTTAAGTTTCCTCTTAAATTTCTCTACACTCATTTTTTCTACATCTTTACTTCCACTTCACTGATATATGCCCGCCATCTATATGTACCCATCACTGTTCTTTACCTGATCCACAGTTATGGCAACCCAATTAGATATTCTTATTCATTCTCTGTCAATCTTTAATCGATAGTGAAACCATTAAACACCTAAATTTAGTTAATGCAATCACCCTCAATCCTCACTCCCTTCCTTTTGATACAAACTAACATCTTTAACATCACCTGTAAAAGCTTGAAGCATCTGGCCCTTATCACTGCCAGTTCATCTTTCCATATGTACTACCTACATTTTGCACTTCATCATGCTTAATCTTCATTTAATTTTTTTTTATTTTTTTAATGTTTTATTTGTTTTTGAGAGAGAGATAGAGACAGCATGAGCAGGGGAGGGTCAGACAGAGAGGGAGAAACAGAATCTGAAACAGGCTCCAGGCTCTGAGCTAGCTGTCAGCACAGAGCCCGATGCGGGGCTCGAACCCACAAGCTGTGAGATCGTGATCCAAGCCGAAGTCGGATGCTTAACCGACTAAGCCACCCAGGCGCCCCTCATTTAATTTCTTGATTGTTCCAGGCATCATTCAGAGATTCTATAGATAATAATTCTTCTAATTGGAATGTCCTTTTTCCCCCTCAAAGGATTAATTATCCATGACTTGATCCTGCGTACCTTAGCTCAAATGCTTCTTCCACATTGAAGCTTTATTCTAAATCCCCTCATTACATTCAGCCTTCTTATTAAAGGCTCTCATAATATCACTTATACTTCTTCTAACTCCTACTCATTGCTCATTCTAAGTTTCTGGGCTTGAGTCCTTAGTTGATGCATGGAGAAGGCTGAGCTAAAATGCCAGGAAATTAATTCCTCAGAAAACAACCCCCAAACAATGAAAGTTGGCAGATAAATAAATCAGCCTTTTTTGCCCTTAGGTAGGACAACACTTATATTTTGAAAGCTCCCAGAGATATTCAACAGAAGTACATTGAAATTGTCCATAATTAGAGTCTGATCACTAATTTAGCCAATATATTCTTCTCTTTTTTGTCAGTCTGCCATTCCAGTATTAGTATTTCCGGGGAGCATCTTGCAAACAATCTACTTGCACTCAAATTTTTGTCTCAAGTTTACATCAGGTAGAACCTAAAACTAAGACATTATCTGTTGTGAGGTCTTTGCCTAAATGTCAGGGGGCTATTGGTAGTCAGTTCACACTAAAGTAATGTCATAAAAATTGATGGGAATTTCTGGGAGCTTGAGGAATACTTTAAAGACCTGATACTCACCTGGAGGTGATTTTGCCTGCCAGGGGATATTTGGCAACATTTAGCAACACTGTTACCACTAGTTGAGGAACTACTGACATTTACTAAGTATAGGTCAAGAATGCTGCTAAGCACGGGGCACCTGGGTGGCTTAGTCGGTTAAGCGTCCGACTTTCGCTTAGGTCATGATTTCGCGGTTCGTGGGTTCAAGCCCCGCGTCGGGCTCTGTGCTGACTGCCAGCTCAGAGCCTGGAGCCTGTTTCAGTCTGTGATTCCCTCTCTCTCTGACCCTCCCCTGCTCACGCTGTCTCTCTCTCTCTCCTAGAAATAAAAAAAAGAATGCTGCTAAGCACTGAGAGTCGATCATATTTCTGAGATACTCACAAATCAAAGCTTTATAATTATTGTATTAGAAAAGAAGAGCAGTACCTGGGTGGCTCAGTCAGTTAGGCGTTCAGGTCTTGATTTGGGCTAGGGTCATGATCTTACAGTTTGTGGGTTTGAGACCTACATCAGCCTCTGCGCTGACAGTGCAGAGCGTGCTTGAAATTTTCTTTCTCCCTCCCTTTCTCTCTCTGCTGGTTCGGCACTTTTACTTTCTCTCTCAAAATAAATAAATGAAACTCAAGAAAGAAAGAAAAGAAAAGAAAAGAAAAGAAATGTCTAAAACCAAAAACCTTAAGTATCTCCTTAAGGAGATAAAAATGAGGAGAAAAGTATATCTAAAATAGGCAGAAGGAAGAAAATAATAAAGAGCAGAAATGGTTGAAATTAAAAACAGACTAATGACTGATAACATTAACAAAGCCAAATTTTCTTTTTAAATATATAAACAAAATTAGTAATCACCTCTGCTGGGAGCCATTTCTGAACTCAGTAGTTGAGAAAACTCCTTGTGAGGTTACAGCAGGTTTGCATGGCCTCTTGCAGTCAGATGATGGCCAATATCCACCCCCACTCAATTATTTCTGCTTGAGCACTGATCCCCAAGGTACCCTGTTCATTGGTATTGGGAGTGACTTGTCCCCTGATTCTGGCCCTGGTATGATGTTGCACCTTGTGAAGGAACTTATTGTAAGAAATTCTTCTTTTGTGATCATGGGAACAGACATAGTGTCTCTGGCAGGTCCTGTTTTCTGCGGTACTTCCTTTGAGGTATAAACAGGCTAACGACCCTTACTGACTTGTGCATTTCTGTTTCTACTGTTGCGTTAGTCCAAGAGGTTCCTACAGCTCAACATGTAAATCAACTAACCAAAAATGTTTCTCATGCCCTAGCTTTTCAAGAAATCATAGACAAAAAACTAGACACAAAGATAAATGCACTCGAAGAGGCAATTCTATGTATTGGAAATGAGCTAAACTCTTTAAAGTACGGTTGGCTCTCCGGTACCATAAGGAAAATAACGGGACAATTAAGTCTTGCCCGGAGACAAAGAGCCTAATTGAGAGAGAAGAAACAGTTAAGGGCAGAACATAAGTTACTACATATACCTTTGCTAACTGGTAATGTACAGCAGTCCCTTCCCTAAGGTCTACATTCCACAAACACCTTCTCCTACCCTGCCAGCCATGATGAGGATGGACAATAGCATCTACAACTTAACCTATCACTTAATCTTAGCGTTATTAACATGTGTACGTTATTCTGTTTTTTCACTAAGAACTCCCTGTTATTTCTTACCCAACTTCACTATAACTGGGGTCGTTCTGCAAGAATATTTCTGTAAAACCTGTTTCTGTACACTTTTCAAAGCATCTTATAACAGAGAACTATCCATTGTAAAAATTCCATTTTCTGATGCCATGTTATCATTTGACCTTTAAATAAAGACACCAAAACCTGACAGGACAGAGATGCCTGCCTAGTGATCAGAAAGAATCTTGGGGTTCCCTCACTCTCTCTCGCTGACACCGTCTATCTTTCAGGGACCCCTGGACTGGCTGGACTGGACTCTGGCACACTTCACTATAATAATCAAGAGACTAAGATGAAAAACAAATAATCCAGTGAAGAAATGGGCAGAAGACATGAACAGATACTTCTCCAAAGAGGACATCCAGATGGCCCACATACACAAGAAATGATGCTTAGCGTTCCTCCTCATCAGAGAAATACAAATCAAAACCACACTGAGATACCACCTCACTCCAGGCTAAAATGAACAAATCAGGAGACTCTAGATGCTGGCAAGGATGTGGAGAAATGGGCACCCTCCTACACTGTTGGTGGGAATGTAAACTGGTGCAGCCGTCTGATAAACAGTGTGGAGGTTCTCAAAAAATTAACAATAGAACTCCCCTATGACCCAGCAATAGCACTGCTAGGAATATACCCAAGGGATACAGGAGTGCTGATGCATAGTGGCACATAGACCCCAATGTTCATAGCAGAACTCTCAACAATAGCCAAAACATGGAAAGAGCCTAAGTGTCCATCAACTGATGAATGGATCAAGAAGATATGGTTCATCTATACAATGGAATACTACAATGGCAATGAGAAAGAATGAAATCTGGCCATGTGTGGCAACATGGATGGAACTTGAGGATGTTGTGCTGAGTGAAATAAGTCAGGCAGAGAAGGACAGATACCATATGTTTGCACAAATAGGTGGATTAGGAGGAACTTAATGGAGGATCATGGGGGAGGAGAAGGGGAAAAATAGTTGGAGAGAGGGAGGGAGGCAAACCATGAGAGACTCTTGAATACTGAGAACAAACTGAGGGCTGATGGGGGTGGAGGAGAGGGGAAAATGGGGGTTATGGGCATGGAGGAGGGCACTTGTTGGGATGAGCACTGGGTATTATATGGAAACCAACTTGACATTAAACTATTTAAGAAAAAAAAAGAGAGAATAAGAGCAAGAACTGAAATTAATAATATCCAGAATGAAATCAGGGATATCACTACATCTCATACAGACATTAAAAAGATAATAGGTAAAAACTATGAAAAATTCTATCCCAGAAACACTTTGACATTAAATGAAATGGAAAATATTTTCCCAGTGCAAGTTACAAACATTGACACATGAGAAAATAGAAAGTCAGAGTAGCCCAGTTACTACTTAAGAAAACAACTCACACTGAAACATGACCATATAAAGAAAACTCCAGGTCCATATGATTTCCCTCATGAATTCTAACCAGCATGTCTTGAAGATATTTCACTAATTGTACAGACTCTTCAGAAAATAGAAGATAAGGAAATACCTACAAACGTATTATATGCAATCAATATGACCTAATAATAGACATTAAATTTTTTTAAAATTGCAGACCAATATCACTTATGAATGTCGATTCAAAAATACTTAACAAAATGATAACCAAAAGTGTCTAGTAGGAAATAAAAAGGATAACAAACCATGAAGGCAATTCTGCTTTAACAGTTGAAAATCTGTCTTCAGCAGGCATACCATTAAGATAGTAAAGAAGAAAAGTCATTTGTTCATTGCAGTAAATTAAGAAAAGGAATTTGTCAAAATGCATTATCTTTCCATGATAAAAATTCAGAATCATAGGAGTAGACAAAAGCTTACTTCAATTGATAAAGAACCCTACATGCAAAACTTACAGTCAACATCACAATTAAAAGGTAAATATTGAGTAATTCTCCTCCCATGATCAAGAAAAAAGCAAAGGTGCCCATTTTCACCCCTTTTATTGAATCCTGCACTGGAGTCCTTAAGAATTGCAATTAAGCTAGAAAAAGAGTTAAAAGGCAATCAAAAAAACAAACCAACAAGCAAACAGAACTCTCCCCCTACAAATAGCAATTGTTTATGAGGCAATTGTGATTCTTGAGAAATTAAAAAAAAAACTGCTACTAAAACTCATAAAAGAATTGAACAGTGTCTTGGGGTGCATCACCAATACAAAAAGAAAAACCTTGTACTTACTTTCAGTATCTAACAATTGAAAAATAGATGATTTTTAAATTTCCATTTACAATTAGTTCATATCCAAAAAAAAATCCCCACCATAAAATACTTGGGCAAAAGTTTAATCAAACATAGGTGAGATTTCTAAACTGAAAAATAAAGGCATTTCTGTAAGGAATTAATAAAGACAAACAAATGGAGATGTACATCATGTTCAAAGACTGGTAGACATAGTACACTTAAGATACAAATTCTGAATTAATCTACAGATGTAACACTATCCTAATCATAATGTCAATAGATTTCCCCCCAAAATTTGACACACTGATACCTAAATTTGCATGGATAAAAAGGAATATTAAAGAATTCCTGAAAACAAAGGATGAAATTGGGCAACATACTTCATGGCTTTAGGACTTATTATAAAGCTACAGTAATCAAGACTGTGGTACCAGCATAAAAAATGACAAACAGGTCAGTAGAGCAGAAGAGAGAGACCAGAACTACATCCATGTTTTTATTGTCATTTGGTTTTTTTTTTTCAGCTTTATTGAGATATAACTGACATATAACATTGTGTAAGTTTTAAGGTAGACATGTTAGTTTGATATGCATATATTATAAAATAATTACAACCAGAGTGTTAGCTAACAATTTCATCATATCTCATAATTACCATATCTGTGTGTGTGTGTGTGTGTGTGTGTGTGTGTGTGTGTGAATGTCTGCATATGGTTGAGAACACTTAGGATCTATCCACTTAACTACTTTCAAGTATGTATTACAGTATTATTAACTATACTGACCTATTGTACATTAGTTCCCTAGAACTTATTTATCTTAAAGCTGGAGTTTGTACTCATTGACCAATATCCCCCCACTTCTCCCCATTGCCAAGCAATACAGTATTTAAAGAAATGATTTTACAAGTAGTGCTGGAACAATTGGATATATGTACAATAAAAATGAATATTGACTCCTAATGAAGGCCATAAGCAAACATTTGAAATGAGTCATAAATCTGAAAATTAAATCTGTGAAGATTTTTAGAAGAAAGCATATAAGATGTCATGCCTATTGAGAGCAGGCAAAGGTCTATGAGAGAAATGTCAAAGTGATGACATTAAAAAATAACGTTAAGAAAATGAAGGATGATTCAAAGAACCAAAAGGATAATCCAAAGAACAAAAATGTTCACCGGCCACATAGCTGACAAAAGGATGATATCCAGGATATATACAGAGGTCTATACACCTCAACACTTTTTTAAAAAGGAAAATCAATGTAGTGAATACCCCAAAAAGGACATACACATTGTCATTAGCATCTGAAAAATGCTCTACATTATTTGTTATGAGAGAAATAAAAAATAAACCCCACAATGAGATCTCACTACACACCTAACAGAAAGGCAAAAAAATAGAAGCAGACAGGCATTACTAAATATTGGGAAGAATGTGGAACAATTAGAACTCTCATACATCATTGGTGGAACTGTGAAATGGCAAACCACATTTAGAAAAAGTCTGGCAGTTTCTTTTTAAATCATTTTTAAAAGTCTAACTAAAGCAAAACAATCAAACTAACAAAAAATTGTTATCCTATATTACAGCAATTCCAGTCCTAGGTACTTACCCAAAGAATTTGAAACACATAATCCCAAGAGATTTTTTTACAGGAATGACCCTCATGACTTTATTCAAAATAAAAAACCTGGAAACACTCCAGGTGTCCATCAATAAGAAAATGGCTAAACAACAATGATGTATTCATACAATGGAATATTATCAAGAGTATAAAAGAACAAGTTATTGATACATGCAACAAACTGGATCAATATGAAAGGTATTATGCTGCGAGTTCTATTAACTAAAACTGTATAGTACTGACACATGAATAGACAAGCAGATTGTTGGAAGAGAATAAAGGTCCAGAAATAGATCCAACTGTATATAGAAATTTATTATATCTCACATGATAAAGGTGGCATTTCAAATTAATAAGGCAAAGAAGGACATTTTAATAAATGGTGCAGGGACAACTGGTTAGCCATTTGGAAAAAGATAAAATTAGATCCATACTTCACCACATACTCAAGAACTTAATTCCAAATGGATCATCGATTTAAACATAAAAAAAATGGAGCCTACAAGTACTAGAAGAAAACATATATGAATTCCTCTTTAATTTCAGCATCAGGAAAAGACTTTCTAACCATAATTCAAAATCCAGAGACCTAGAAATAACAGCTAATTTTACTGTGCAAAACAAAATAAGAAAAGCCACCATAAACAAAGTCAAAAGACAACTGACAAACTGGAAAGTATGTATTGTAAGCTTGTGATACAAATTCCAGATGAAGGGTTAATTTTCCTAATATGTAGAGAACTCTTAAAAGTTGGGAATGCTGAATCAAAACCCCAACAGAAAATTAGGAGGATACAAAAACAATTCATATTAAAGGTATAAAAATATCCCTAAACATATGCAAAGATATTTATTCTCACTCACAGAGAAATGTAAATAAACACATCAATGAGACAGCATTTCTCATGTATCAGATAGGTGAAAATTAATAAGATTGACACCCTATTCCATTGACAGAATTTTCAGGCTTTCGTATTTTGTAATAAAGATTTGTTGAAATTCTCATGTGTTTGAGTTGGTGAGAAATCATGCTATGGCTAGAATGAACCCTACGTCTCCGACGCGGTTGTAAAGTACTGCTTGCAGGGCTGCGGGAACCTAGCAGTCTCATACACTGCTTCTGGGAAGGTAAATGCTAGAACCTTTCTGGACATAAATTTCATATAAGCTAGCACAATTACATTTTTTGATCCAGTAAATCTAGGGATTTACTCTGTTTACACACAACTCCAACAAGATGAAAAATGCATACATACAAGCCTATTCATTGCAACATTATTTATAATTGCAAAATTTTGAAAACAATCCAAATGCCCATACCCAGAAGAATTATTAAATAAACTATGGAACCCACACAATGGAGTATTATGCTTCTGTAAAAAGAATGAGGAATGTCTCCATAGACAAATGTGGAGTGATGTCCAGGATGGATATATTGTTAAGTGGAAAAGCAAAATACAAAGTCATATGTATAATAAACTACCTTTCATGTAAGGGAAAAGGAAGAAATAAGAATATATATGTCTATCTGCTCACTAATTAAAAAAAAAAAAAAGCAAGAAGAAATTAAATTGATTACCAGTAAGGTATGAGTGGAGACTGGGTAGAAAGATTAGGGAATGCAAACAGGATTATGCTTTTCTCACTTAAGCATAAGCAATAATAAGTATAACTTTCTTTACAAAATCTAAGAGCAAATGATTAATTAAAGGTGCTTTCTCCTTTTATCTGCTAATATCATAACATATATTTCAAACAGTATGTAGAGTTTTTCTTCCTTATTTCTCTTCTCTGCATTAAATAAAACTTTAAATGTCCATTTGACTTTACTGAGACATTTTAGGTTTTTTTTTTTCCTAGAGACCTCAATTCATTCAGGAGTATAGCTTTCATGACAAAAATTGCTCCCCTATTCTGTCTTACTTTTACAAAATATGTACTTCTAAAAAATCAAAGGCCCTGGAGTCAGACTCGAGTTTGAACACCGGCTATTACTGAGGATCTTTATTTTCTTCACATAGAGTTTGGAAGACAAGTTAAATAATATGTAAACTATCCAATACTCAGGAAAAGTATCCAGAAAATGATTTTCCTGTCTTTCCAAATTACTACATACCTTAAAGAATTAAATGTATGACTCTCAGGGCACCTGGGTGGCTAGTTGGTTAAGCGTCCAACTTTGGCTCAGATCATGATCTCACATCTTTTGGCTCCAGCCCCACGTCAGGCTTTGTGTGGACAGCTCAGAGCCAGAAGCCTGTTTCAAATTCTGTCTCCCTCTCTCTCTGCCCCTCTCCCTCTCATGCTCTGTCTCTCTCTGTCTCAAAAATGAATAAACATTAAAAATATTTTAAAAAATAAAATAAATGCATGATTCTCAGCAGATTTGCTCACTAAAGTAATTGCATGGATTGTTCAAGTAAAATTAATTGGATGATTTTTTTAATTCTACTTATTTTGGCCTAAAAAACAGTTTACTTGAAAATGTGACAATTGAGACAATTCTTAGATATTAAAGACAATACATGTTAATGTTTAAACAAGATTTTAAAAACGTACAGGACTGATGTTTAATAAAGAGAACATTCGAAGATGTTTAAGTTTTATTTCCTTTTTGGTCAAATTTTTAAAAATCATTTTTTTAAGCAAGAGAAAACTCAACTTTAAGAGGTTATCATCTGTGTGCATATTTATCTCACAAATTCCTTCTTTCTCAGGTCAGTAATGAACACTACTTGTGAGAAAATATATCTGTTCTTAGTAAATCACTGGACTTTATATGCATGCTTTAAGAACACATACTTAAGGTGCTTCTTCAATATTTCAACTGGAGTTTAAGTCCACTGCTTCTTTAGTAAGTGAACAGTCACTTGACAACTGAGATTACTTTTATGGACATTTTATTTCCAGCTAAGTCTTACACATCTGTTCTACTCACAGATTACTGTTTCAAAATGATTATAATTCAGAATTTGACAATAAAAGAGTAAGATTAAGGGATTTAAATGTAACTATATGATCTTTGTTCAATGTGGCATATATTCATAAGGCCTCCTCAGGCTTAAGATGTAAAATTATGATATATGTTCTCTTTATTTGTAAATTAGATTCACCATAAAAGAGTCCTATGATTATTACGTATTTGTGATTATCCAGATGTCAGTGTAGGATTATATTTGAGATCAAATTTATTAAGGTGAACTACTCAAAATACAGAAAAATGAATCATTCTTTGAACTATCTTTCTTTTCTATATAATGTCATGAAAAGAGGCTGATTCACATCACCAAAGGGAAAAAAAATAATTGAGATGACAATGATCCTTTGGCCAATAAGACTTTAGTCTTCAATGGCACTTACACAAATTGAATTGTACTAAAATTTAATTTGGAATATAATTATTGCTGAGACATGAGTACTTCATTTAAGCTATGTTAATTGACTACAGAATTTTGCCAGTACCTACTGAATGAATGAGTGATAAGAGATTAGAATTTTGTTCATGTATAAAGCTGCTTCTACAAACTTTTAAAAGTACATACTTCTAAATATTTTGTTTCTTGGAAGGGGTTTAATCAAATATTGTAGCATAAACCTCTTCAATAACATGGAAAATACTTTTCATTATTTAGCCTTCACCTGTAACACCCATCTGTTCAATTAGAATTCTACTCACGTATGCACTAAGGTGTAAAGTGTAAAGTGTCCTCACAAGTGTAAAGTTACCAACATGACACTTCATGTTTTCAGTTAGTATAACAAACCATGCAGCATATTAAAATCAGTAAAACATGTTTCCTATCTAAGAATAATACATTACCAATGATATGATCAGGAGCTCAACTACATTTTAAGCATCAGGCAAACTTACATTATAGTGTGTGTGTGTGTGTGTGTGTGTGTGTGTTGAATAGTTCCAAAATATTTTGAAAACTTAACTTCTCTGGATCATTTTATTGATAGGTGGACATTACAGACCTTACCCTGGAATTTAGTTAATCTTTTTAAGATGAAAAAAGTCATTTATACACACATGAACTTAGGAATATAGGAATCAAAGTATTAAAAAAATCACTTCTGAGACATAAAAGGAATCTCTGAAACTTCTTTTTAAAGTTTATATATTTTTGAGAGACAGAGAGTTGGGGGGGGGCAGAGAAAGAAGTCAGAGGATCCGAATTGGGCTCTGGGCTGACAGCAGAGATCCCCAGTCTGCGCTTGGACTTTTGAACTGTGAGATCATGACCTGAGTGGAAGTTGGATGTTTAACCAACTGTGCCACCCAGGCATCCCTGAAACTTCTAATTTAATTCTCAATTCAGAGTTTCCATACATTCCAAAATATCTCCAACAAGTATTTAACAAGCCTGTTTATGAGTCTACATTGATAGGAACCTTATCTTTCTATCCAGTAGGAGCATGATTGTGTAAAATTGAATTTTTAAGTATATTTTTTAATGTTTCTATAGTTATTTTGAGAGAGAGAAAACACCAGCTGGGGAGAGACAGAGAGAAAGGAGAGACAGAATCCCAAGTAAGCTCTGTGCTATCAGCACAGAGTTCGAACACACAAACCATGATATCATGATCTGAGCCGAAATCAAGAGTCCGACACTTAACCAACTAAACTGAGCCACCCAGATGCCCCTAAAGCACAGATTGACTTGCAAATTTTAGTCACACAATATGTAAATAAATGTTGAACTGAGTAAATTTTTCTTTGTTTTAAAAGTGGTGCATATATTTAATATGTTCCAACCTGAATGTTACAAAGTTTGTTGATCCATCCATCTGACTCCATTATCTTCAATTTGTTTCTTTATATCAGGAAAAAGATCTTTAACGGAGATAGAAATCTGAAGATTCCTTTGTTCTAGGTTTGGAACTGTTTTGCTTTGGAATGTTCTTCCCTCTGGGTGCTTAGTTTCATTTTAGCTTAAGGGAGAAGGCCAAAAACAAACAAACAAACAAACCCTATCGGGCTTTATTCAATATTATTCAGTTTCTAATTTGGCTAACTTCTGACCACAAGAAAAAAAAATCTTTTCAAATATCTTGTCAAGTTTCAGCTAGGACCAAAAGTAAACATTCCTGACAGTATTGAATAACTCCAAAGGATACTATCTTCCCAAGATCCAGAGCCATCTGGTCTAGGTTTCCAGATTGCTGACTTACCCTGCAGATCTCAGGATTGTCAGCCTCCATATTCCTGTGAGCCAATTCCTTACAATGACTCTCTTTTATTAGTTCTGTTTCTCTGGAGAACCCTAGTAATATAGCAGTGAAAGAAAGTTGTGGAACAATTCTCTGTATGAACTAACTAACTAACTAACTAACTAAATAAGTAAATAAATAAATAAATAGAAAACCAGTAACTTGGATGTATATATGTTTATTTCCAATAACATACACACTGTGATCAAGTGAGATTATTCTCAGGAATATAGAAAACATCCTTTTTATGAATTTTAGCAAATGAATTGACTACAGGAAAAAGAAAATGATGATTTTACTTGTAGCTAGAAGCAAAAATAATAGATAAAATTTAAAGCATGTTTATGACAAATACTTACTGAAAGAGAATTATAAGAAAAAAATTTAACTTAATAAAAACTACCTATCAAAATTATTCAACAAATATCAATATGATTAAAAAAATTTTAAACACATTATCTTGAAAAAAAGCAAAACAAAATTACTCACTATCATGGATTCTAGTCAATAGAATATTTACTAGAAGTCCTATCCAGGCCAGCAAAAGTAAAACAAACAAACAAACAAACCAAAAAAAAAAAATGAGGCATACAGGAGTTAAATAGAGATAAAAATGATGTGGTTTTAAGTTTACTTTTGTTGTTTTTAAATGTTGTTAGAATCTTCTGCAATGATTTTCCTCATGGAAAACGCAATAGAATCCACAGAGAAAATAATAAGATATGAAGAGCCCAAAATTAAGGCCTCCATTAAGAGAAACCTCGGGCTGCACGTAGCCCCAGTCCCAGTCTCAGGAAAAGCCTCAGATTGTTCAAGGCTAAAGCCATCCTCGGACCGCCCTCAGTTCAGATAAGAAAAAAGAAAAAAGAAACACTCCTATGGTCTGAGTCAAGGCTGGGAACTGCAGATACAAACTAGCCAATTTCTCACAGCTTGCCTGAACCCCACGTGAGCCCTTTGAACTCACCTCATAATTGGTCATTTCCAAAGGATTCTCAAAAGTCATGTTGGGTCCCACCAAAAGTAATGAACACCTCACAGATAGTGAATGGTCAAAGCTGTTACCAGAAAAATAGGAATAAACTGGGACTTTTCTACCAAAGTAAGTCACTGTGGTCAAAGGCTGTCACCCTAAGCCAGAACCACCATCAAATTCTAGCCTATGTAGTTGCAATAGCCTCCTGACTTATATCTCTGCTACCACTACATTATGTATTTTAATGTTTATTTTTGAGACAGAGAGTGTTATGAGAGTAGGGGCAGAGAGAGAAGGAGACAGAATCCATAACAGACTCCAAGCACTGAACTGTCAGCATAGAGCCTGATGCAGGGCTCAAACTCGGGACCAAGAGGTCATGACCTGAACCGAAGTTGGATGCTTAACTGACTGAGCCACCCCAGGTGCCCTGTTCCCTCTATGTTTAATCAGTACCCTGGACTTAAAATGTAGGCCAGCCGCATCTGTCCTCTAGTCAAATAAAATGACAAAAAATGGTCAAAGCTGTTACTGAATGGTCAAAGCTGTTGGTGCTTATGTGATGATGCTATGTGTACTGTAACACCCCCATCCCTTACTCCTTAAAAACCCTGTTCGCTATTATTCTTGGCTTCACCTTGCTGCCACTACACAGGTAGGTGGGTGAGCCCCTGCTTGAGCTTGTAATAAAGACCCTTTTGTATTTGCATTGGTGCTGGCTCCTTGGAGGTCTCTGGGACTCAGGATTCGGGCACAACAGATGAATAAGCAAAGTTAGGGGCGCCTGGGTGGCTCAGTCAGTTAAGAGTCTGACTTCAGCTCAGGTCATGATCTAACAGTTTGTGGGTTCGAGCCCTGTGTCAGGCTCTGTGCTGACAGCTAGCTCAGAGCCTGGAGCCTGCTTCAGAGTCTGTATCTCCCTCTCTCTCTGACCCTCCCCTGCTCAAACTGTGTCTCTCTCTCAGAAATAAATAAAACATTAAAAAAAGTTAAAAAATAAGCCAAGGTAAAATATATAAAATCAATGTAAAAATCAATAATTTTTATGCTTTGGAAAATTAATGTTAAATGAAATTTTTCAAAACTCAATTCACAGAAACAGGAACCCATATGGCATAAAAGAATAAATCTAAATATATTCAAAATCTTTACAAATAAAATTATTTTTAGAAAAGAGACCTCAGTAAATAGATTAATAAACTATACTGAGATATAGAAAAAGACAGCATCATAAAGATAATAATATATCCCAAAATGAATCTGTAACTTGTGTTACTGCTCTTACCTTTTAATAATTTGAATTTTGATTCTAAAATTATTGGGGAGAAAGGAAACTAGAATTCTTTAGAAATATGTCAGATTAATTTGCTTCCAGAAAGGTCTTTCATGCCAACTTCGTTTTTCAATGCACCCTTTATTTCTATGATTCTCTAGTATCCTTCTAATACACTGTTTATTTGTGTATAAGTTGATCTGAATTATTATCACTGCTGTCACTCTATTTAATACATTTGTTTGAGTTTAAACTATTTAAGTGTCTATGACTCAAATTCCTCACATAAAGAAATTTTACTTACTAGTTACCAAGTTTCCCTCAGGCACTCAGAATCTTTGTTTCCCTCTGTGTCATGTATATCAAAGGGCAATATAGTCTCTTAAACATAAAATCATCTCTCTCAAGGGCACCTGGGTGGCTTAGTCGGTTAAGCGGCGGACTTTCACTTAGGTCATGATCTCGCGGTTCGTGGGGTTCGAGCCCCGCTTCGTCTCTGTACTGACTGACAGCTCAGAGACTGGAGCCTATTTCAGTCGGTGACTCCCTCTCTCTCTGACCCTCCCCTGCTCACGCTGTCTCTCTCTCTCTCCTAGAAATAAATAAAACATTAAAAAAAAAATCATCTCTCTCAGGAGAATTAAAAGAATTAAAACTATTTGCCAAGCACATTCCATTAGCCTAGGTATATTAGGCAGTCTTATGAATACCCCTACTGTGATCCCAAAGTATTTGCCTTTCACACATGAGTGATGTGTATGGTTAGGGCTTTTCTAAGACTATACAACAAAACACTTGCTAAAGAATCCAACAGTACTTACGCTGGTTGTAAAATCACCATGGCAACAGAGCCCTGATCTGGCCTTGAAGGCTCCTTCAAAGCATGCATTGTTCCCAAGATCAGTAGCCAAAACAACCCATTTTCATCTGGAGAAGAATTCTAACAGAAGAAAAAAGAAAGTAAATAGATTTTGCTATGCTCTGTTGAAAAAAAATTGACAACACCAATGTCATGCAGTAGAAAAGTAACCTCAAAATTTTAGTTGGACTTCAAAAGGAACATTTGTTTTCTTTCTTGAAAACAAGTACTTATTTATTTACAAACCAAATTTTCCTTTAGTATTAAAATAACTCATAAAAAGTTTTAAAAATGTGAGAAAAATACAAATAACCACCCAAAGGACGTATAAATGACACACAGTGCTCTCCATGACTCAGATAATCATTGCTTTAATTATTTTTCATTTTAAGGAAATGGCACAACCTTTTGAAATGTCTAGGCTAAGGTCTGTTGTGACAAGAATTCTTTATTTACATGTGGAGGATTTCATTATTCAAAAGTTTTAAAGGTATATCTAATAATTACTTAGTTTTATTTACATTAGTCTATGGCAAGGAATTCTTTACTACAAAGCTAAATATTTACTTAGAAAAACGTAGTGGAGCCACTACAAAGCATTAATAAACTGACATATCATCAGTGATAAAGAGTAGCCAAACACACATTTAGCAGAGAATAATCTCTGTATTATTCACTTATTAGCCTATTCAATGTAAATTCTTTTTACTTTTAATTTAACTTATCAAGAAGTCTAGGCTGACTCCTAAGACTCTAAAATTTTATAGAATTTCTGCTTTAAAGCCTTATTAAGCTATTTTGATATTTTAAGCTTCTATTTCTCTTCCTAATAGCACCAATTAAGAGATGTGAATATAAATCATACTTCTTTATTAGTGTTCACATATAGATAGTATTTATTGAATGCATTGCCTGGAAATTAATGCTTCAAAGGGATTTCTTTTGTCAACATCTGAGCCACTGTGTACACTTTAATTGAGTATATATTTAACAGGTATCATAAAAAAGTGAAGCATTGAATGATGCTCTGGTGTTATGTTGTTTCCAAAAGATTTAAACAAACACACACAAAGCATTGAATTGTAATTTAGTGTGTCATTTTAAAAGAATAATGGCCCAAGGGCACCTGGGTGGCTCACATAGTTAAGCAGCCAACTCTTGATTTCAGCTCAGGTCCTGATCACATGGTTACTGAGATCAAGCCCCACCTTGGGCTCTGTGCTGACAGCAGAGAGGCTGCTAGGGATTCTCTCTCTTTCCCTTTCTTTCTGTCCCTACAGCATTCACATGGTATCTCTCTCTCAAAAATAAATAAATGAACATTTTAAAAAAAGGAATAACTGTTCAGTATTTCAATTCAAATTATGATGTAAAGATTTTTAAGTTGTCTAGCTTATGGTAAGCAAGAAGGACAAAAAAAGATAAAGCCCAATTATAGCTTTATCCTTGACACAGCATATCTGGATTATCAAGCATCTTGAAACAATACCACAATTACATTGTGCTGTAATGATTCTCAACTTCATAAATAATATCCCCAAATCCATGATGGTGTAATAAATGCCATAAAGACTTTAGAATCTGTTTTTATTTACCTCAAGCAAATGTTATTTCTAAGATGTTTTTGAATTGAGTACTTTTTATTAATTGATAATAAGTTATTTTTAATTAAGCAAAATGTAAAACTGAGAGAATCACTGTTAACGCACTTGAAAATTCTAGGTATTTCTTTCTTCTCAGTGAAATTTTGACATTATATGACCCTAAAGTTTATCTAAGTGTTCCACTTTTTTTTAATGTTTTATTTATTTCTAGGAGAGAGAGAGAGACAGCGTGAGCAAGGGAGGATCAGAGAGAGAGGGAGTCACAGACTCTGAAACAGGCTCCAGGCTCTGAGCTGGCAGTTGGCACAGAGCCCGACGCGAGGCTCAAACCCATGAACCACGAGATCATGACCTAAGCGAAAGTCGGACGCTTAACCGACTAAGCCACCCAGGCGACCCGAAGTGTTCCACTTTTTTTTGTGAATATGTAGTTTCCTATTTTAACTTTGAGCAAACCCCCTAAAGTTCTATCACCAATAGTGATTTCTGCTTAAGGAGCATGTATTTGAAATGGAAGTTAGATGGCATGAAGAAACCATTTAACTATTTATCTTTTCATTTGAAAATATTAATAGAATTCTTCTATGTGCTAACTCTGATAGGCCCACGGGTTCCTTGTAGAGATGAAAAAAGAGAAAGAAAAATTTATCCCTTGAGGTAGATATTGGATATATATAAATATGTTACTCAGTATCATTCACACAGAACTGGGTGCCACCCTGAAAGTTTTGAGTAATACAGATTTTTACTATGTTTCTCATTGAAAGACAAAGTAGAGTTTACAGGGCTCATTACATATCAAATGTTCTTAAAGATCTTTTTTTTTTTTCTAAATCTTTCTCTTTCCACTATTTCTAACTTATAGCAACTACTAAAATTGCTATTTCTCTCTTATACCAGTACAGTTCATTAATTGCCACACTGCTACAGATCAAAGCCCTCCTTCCTCTTCTTTCTTGGTGTATATAGCCAAAATCTGACAAATACTGCCTGCCATGTTCAGCTCTCTGGGAAATATGTATTTCCTTCCACTCTACTGATTTTCTTATGAGAATACGACACCTCTACCATCATAATATCCTCATTACCCCTAAGGTCTGGGAAATACAATTTTCTGTATAATAGAAATTTGTAGACATTGGATGAGGCAGTTGGCTTACTGAATGCTGATATGCTCTATACAGCAAACACATGCTCCTGTGGTTTCCTATGTACGTCACTGGCTCTGCTCCTTTATTGGCATTAATAAAAAACCAACTCTACAATTCTATGTGCTCCTGTGTACAGATGCACTGTACCTACTCTGGCTTCCATATTGCCATCAGCAAGAGGGAGGTCAGAATGTCTGGATTCCATTTACTTTGAGTAAGACTGCCATTAATTGGCTCCCTTTCTACAGCATCAGAAGTGAAAAGAAGCATAAGAGGTCTTCTTTTACCTGGTGAACTCTCCCCTTTCCTCCCCCCACCAACAACCACTATTATACCTTATATCCACCTCTCATTTTGGGCTCATGGGAACTTTTCTATTTATGTCCGTTATTCTAGTCATTGTCCACAAAGGGATTATACATACTCCCAGTCTCACCTCTCCCACGCTTCTTACCCTGTTACTCTGCCTCCTGTAACTCAACAGTCCTTCATGACCAAAATCACTTCCATTCTCTTTTGACATTATCGTCACTCTCTTTTCTGTTTTGAAGCAAGAACTGGCTCTATCTTATGAACCCCAGGGACCCTCTCAAGATAAATTATCTTTAAAGAATGGTTATCTTTGTACGGCCTTACCGTGTCCAAATCGTTCTTCCTCCCCCTCTCCAAAATTCCAGTTTCAAATTACATGTCAAACTGCTGACCTCAATCATAATAATATTTAGTGATATCAAATATCTAATTAGTGACCTTCTAATACTCTCACATTCTTCAGAAAGCATTTAATACTCATAAAAACCCTACAAGGTAAATCCCTGAAAGTGTAACTCTGTGAAAGCACTATTTATTTTGAGTTTCCAATTACTCTCCCACACTTCTCTATTAAATCGATTCCAAAACTGATTTTCCTTTTCTCCACAACACAATGTTGACAAATATTCATCTTCAGGTAGACCCTTCACTCTTGGGTTTAATGAATATGCACAATTGATTATCTAGCACCCTTATGGATATCTCAAATTCACCAGCGCTAAAATTCTTACCCAACCTTTTTTCACATGACTGTCACATCTCAATAAATGGCAAGTTTATACTCTCGGTTGCTCAGGGCAAAAATCCAGAGGTAATTTTTCCTTTTTAAAAAAATTTCAGTGTTTATTTATTCTTGCAAGAGAGAGACAGAGCACAAGCAGGGGAGAGGCAGAAAGAAAGGGAGAAACAACCTGTAGCAGGCTTCAGGCTCTGACCTGTCAGCACAGAGCCCAATGCAGGGTTCAAATTCACAAATCATGAGATTGTGACCTGAACTGAAGTCAGATGCTTAACTGACTGAGCCACCCAGACATCGCCAGAAATAATTTCTGATCCTTTTTTTTTCTTTCACATCTTTTACCCAGGCCATTAGCCTACCCTTTTAGTATCATCTCCCAAATATATACATATCATGACCAGTTCTTATCACTTCCAAACTATCACACTAGTCTATATAAGGTCACGATAAAGTTATTATTTCAACTGGTACACTTTCAGGAATGAGAAACTGAGAATAATCCACCAGAAAATTAGGAATAAACTGGGACTTTTCTACCAAAGTAAGTCACTGTGGTCAAAGGCTGTCACCCTAAGCCAGAACCACCATCAAATTCTAGCCTATGTAGTTGCAATAGCCTCCTGACTTATATCTCTGCTACCACTACATTATGTATTTTAATGTTTATTTTTGAGACAGAGAGTGTTATGAGAGTAGGGGCAGAGAGAGAAGGAGACAGAATCCATAACAGACTCCAAGCACTGAACTGTCAGCATAGAGCCTGATGCAGGGCTCAAACTCGGGACCAAGAGGTCATGACCTGAACCGAAGTTGGATGCTTAACTGACTGAGCCACCCCAGGTGCCCTGTTCCCTCTATGTTTAATCAGTACCCTGGACTTAAAATGTAGGCCAGCCGCATCTGTCCTCTAGTCAAATAAAATGAATTATGCATCAGTCACAGAGGTTTTGAAGTAAGTATTATTTATTAGTCTTACTGTGACTTTTGTTGTTGTTTTGATTGTTCTACTTTACAGTAATAAAGGCTTATTTTCCTTAAAATACATAAGCAAATCACAGATGCACATCTGCCTTAAA
The DNA here is from genome assembly GCF_003009895.1 of Hyaena hyaena. Classification (NCBI taxonomy): domain Eukaryota; kingdom Metazoa; phylum Chordata; class Mammalia; order Carnivora; family Hyaenidae; genus Hyaena; species Hyaena hyaena. The sequence continues at coordinate 95,629 of NW_024082090.1, read as the reverse complement.
TCATTAGCTCTTACACAAAAATAGCTTAACATAGGAAATAAAATCATTTACTTTTGAACTGGTGTAAGTGTTGATTAAAACTGTGAAAATGAGCCGATGCTCTACAGTGTTACATATCTGATAGATATAAAGTTGACAAAAGAAAAGAAAAATAGATAAATATAAAACTCTGCTTTCAGTTATAAAAAGGAAAAATCAAGGATTGAACTTACTAATACATGTATAGAAATCATTTAATATCTCCAGCTCTCAATAGGTTCATGCCATAGTTCAAAAAGATTAGAGATAAAGTGATTTCTTGCTGAAAGCAGTTTCAAATTATACAAAAGACATGTCTGAAATTACAGAGACCATAACTTTATTAGGGGGAAGAGAGAGGCAGAAATGGGAAGACAAAACTCTTCTAAAATATATAACCCTGCAAGATATTCTAAAGTAAACACATACTACAAGAGTGAAATGCCAGGAGTACACAATAAAATTACTTCATAACAGAAACACGGGCAGTGTTTCCAATAGCTGTGATTTTTAGCCTATTTTAATTTAGGGTGATTTGTTAAAAAAGTTAGCAGCAATTCCAGAATATAACAAATTTTAGAAAAGTGATCATTCTTTTTATCTCCCTTCCAGCGCATACTTAAAATTTTAGTAGCCCATACTGGAAAACAGATAAAATCCAATGGTGCATTCTATGGTTGTATCTACATTGAGCAAAGGTTACTAGTATAGTCAAACAAAAGTCAAGTCATCACTTCTTTTTCTATGGAATTTGATTAAACGAGCCCTGAAGAATAGTTCTTGAGTGAATGTTATTAAAGATTAGTTTTCTAGGGATTTTTTTTATTGGAAGATCTCTCTAGTGTTTGCTCTTCTGACATCTTTCCCTGCCTGAAATTTTAAAGAAAAGCTAATATATTCTCAGTTCAGAATATCATAACTTTATAACCCTCTCCTGTGGTTAAAACATATTATTCACTTAAGGTCAGCATTATGAACATAATCGAAAATATGAGAACAGGGAACAATGATGTGAACCAACTATAAAAATATATCAAAAGCAAGAATAGGCATATTTATCTCCTAGGAAAGTCAATTTTTATTAAAGATTATGGGCAGAGATACTAGTATATTTTTTCTTCTGTTAGGAAGTCAATATTTTTTCACTATTACTTTTTATTATTAATTTTGTTCATTGTGTATGTTCTACCATTTAGAACAAGCAATTGTTGGTATTTTTGTCCTGGAATATGAAACAAACCTAATTTCAATAAATTAATGTTTTTATCATTAGTTTCAATTAAATGGATATTTATATTTAAATAAGAATCATTCTTAGTATAGTTACATGATTCTTTCAACTTACCAGTTATTTTATAGTAAGTAAAGTGCAAGCATAATTTTAGCACACATTTTGCTTATTATTACTGATAACTTTTCGATCAGAATCCAGCATAAATCGATCTCAATGTGCAACTTTTAATCCAATAAAGGTTAAACATTATGTATTCAATTCATTTTGCTCTAATTCAAATTAAAGCATTCCAGGATGACAGAGTAAAAATGAAGCTAAATACAGTAATTACATTTTCTTCTCCACTAATTTAAATTGACGTTTAATGTGAGTAATCATAAAAGTAAAATGTCAATAATAGCAACATTAAAATTAGACGAAATAAGCAACAAGCAATTTATTTTATTCAAAGATAAAAACTGAATTTATTACACCAGTTTGCCATCACTTACAAACTCAAAATAATGCTATTCTGTGGCAAAGGAATTAACTCAAAGTTGAACAAATTGCATCTACTCCATAGTTCATAGACTACAACTTTCATCCCTCAAAATTAGGATAGCTTAAAAGAGTTTGCTAGAATTATCTCCACAGATTTCCAGGGAAATATAATCCAGAGGATAATAAAAGTATTTTAAAACCAGCAGAGATATTGACCAGACAGAAGGGAGATAAGCTATAGAGATAGAATAGAGGTGCCTGCCATTAATTCTTTCATTGCTGAATAAAGGGGCAGTTCTATAATAGGGGCAACATGGTTTGGAATTAGTACTTGAATAATTAATATTAATAATTATTAATAGTATTGATAATATTAAATGATAGTTCAATATTTGAACAATCATTTGGCTACACAAGTATAAACCATACAAATGTGAGTTCTGTCTCTAACACACCCTGCTTTGGGTAGGCGTCTACTCCCATACCCAAGTCTATTAAATGGTTCTATCACAGGAGTTGGCTATAGATGTCAAAGGACCTGAGCACTGACAGCAGAAACACTCAAAACTCTATATCTCTTAGGCTATGTGTTCCATTGGCATGATATGTTTTTTTAAATTGTCTTTTCTCAATTTCCTTTAGGAGAGTGGCTTGTTTTGACTTTTTTTTTTTTAAAGTGGCTATAATTTCTACATCACTTTCCATATGAATGCTCCAATGTTCAAAAACTTCAATTAAGTATTGGGTTGGTTTTATATGCCATTTTAGCAATTCAACTACTCAAGTGTTTTGAGTCCATCCATGCCACTGCTCTCTGGAATTTTAATGTCTTACCTGGACTTTGTATACTTTACGACTCCTTTTCCACTTCTATTCCCTTCCGAGAGTTTAGTGATAAACAGTATTTTATGAAGTGTGATCATATTCTATATCAACAGCATTTTGCTAAGGAAAAATACATTATGTATTTTTGTTATACCTGCTTATCATTTGCCTTTCCATTTAGAATATAAGCTCATTGAGCCACACACTTCTCTTTGGTCCCCAATCACTTAGAACAATATTTGATAACTAGGCATCTAATATATATTCATAATGAATGTGTGAAAAAAAACTCCAAAAGAATCAATATACAAAATGGCTTCCATGATAGCAATTTACTCAAACTGTATTCTCAAAGATAAATAATAATCTACATACTTATATATATGTATAATCTATATGTGTGCGTGCGTGTGTGTATTTATATAAAACAGATAATCAACCATCAAAAACAAGAAAAACTTCACTTGGTCCTCCGTCCACTTCATGTCTCCAACCACATCTTCGTCTCCTTCCCTTATTATCCCTTATTCCTATTAATATCCCTTTGCTTCTGTAACACAAATTCATTCTCTCTCTTCCCCTGCCTCTCTCCTTCCCTTCTTTCCTCTTTTTCATTCTCTCTTAACTTTTTAACTCTGGGAATTTTGTAATAGTTTCTTTTCCTTTTTGACATCAAGTTGCAAATGTTCTGCTAAACTCTTTCATTGTGCTTTATTTCCTTGCCTTGACTATTATGGTCATTACTCTAAGCTCCCAGATTGAACTGTGTCTCATGAACTGGTTGATGGTAATTTCAATGACTTACTAGACTTATCAACCTAAACACATTGCATTTAATTTATTGTTATTGAGAAATACAAGGCAAGAGGCAAATTCAGATATTTGAGTCAATCCCAGTTTCAAAAAAATAAAAAAGTATAAATACATAAAATAAATGAACAACATTATTATAGAAAACAAAATATATGAAATAAAATATATAGGATATACTGTAAAAAATACATGGTTAAAATAGAATTATAAAATAGTAACCAACTATGAATTAAGAAATATAGAGATATAAAAGAGATGAAAAAATAGATGAGAAGAAACTGTAGAAAATAGGCATATGAGTAACTAAAATAGGCATATGACTCAAAAAAGAAAATAAAGGAAAGTAAATGTTAAAGTAACAGAATTTTCCAGAATTGAAAATTCTGGGTTTAAATTGATTTATGTGATTAAATTGATGTATATGATTCCCAGATTAAAAAAAAAAAAAAAAGCACTGAGGTTCAAAAGAGGATTTTAAAAATCCACTTTAGTCTAAAAGCTGGATATATTTTTAACAATAGATTTTCTCTTTAAAAAGAAAAAAAGGACATTTCAAATTCAATGCCAATAGTGGCCAAATACTTTGTATTTGTACTTAATAGTATTTTGTACTTATTATTATGAAGCATTATGTATCTAATTAACAATTAGATTCAGTTAGTCTCTCAGAAAAGCTGCTGTATACATTGTTAAGCTGTCTACTTCTAGTGCCAACAGAATAGATTCACATCCTGCTTCACCATTTACCAAGTGGGTAATCATGATAATATAGTTTAAATTCTCACAGCTTCAACTGTATCAAATATAGAATGGGGTTATTCATAGTATCTGCATTAATAGAGTTATTAAGCAGATAAAATTATATATGTGACACAGTATCATGAGAAAAAAAAGATCCATAAGAAGTATTAACAAATCTTATTTTAAAATTATTTTCAATTTTATCTATAACACTAAAGTACTTCTTTCATTAACTTTTAGTAACTTATGAATCATATGTGAAGTAGAATAGTTATAACTTTAAAAATTATAACTAGAATAACTATATGATGTGTTATCCAATAATAAGTATATAATTTATTCAGATCAGGATCTCTTGAGACTAAAGGAGAAGGTTACCAATGATTATACCAGAACTTCCATGGTATAATTCTACAGTTTCCAAAGAAAGGAACTTGTATGATCACTTTATCTACAATAAAATTGGTTTTCAGTCATGAATTTTGCATAGCTAAACTGGATCTTGTAATCACATAGAAACTTGTACCTCTCATAGATGAGCATGCCCCATTAGTGCCATATCTAAATCTGCCACTAAATGGAATTCATTGAAGAGATAACAATTTAAATTCTGTTCACATTCTAAAAATATAATGCTATGTCTGCCTAATTCTAGTCCTGCTGAAATTATAGAATTCTTTAACTCAATGACAACACTTCACAAATTCACATTGTATTCTTAATACTTTAAGAACCATTCTATTATCTTAGACTCATTCATTGTTTAGTGCTAATCTAGAAGCAATATCAGATGCAACAGAGTGAACTGAAATTTTCTTGAAAAAAAAAGTTACTATACAATTGGAATGAAACTATGCAAAAGCTTTTTCACTAATCATTGAGAATGTGCTTTTTGTATTCTTACACATTAAATTTGAAATGCTAAATAAAACTGGTATTTCAAGCTGATACATTTTTAAAGTAATTTTGGACAGTAAATTAACTTTTGTATAAATTCTACTTCCCCAGAATAGAGGTACATCATTTATTTTTTAAAAATTAATTAAATTAAATCAACCAATGTATTTTGTTCATTAAACAATGTAAATAAAGATTTGTAAATTTTGTCAGGAATAAATCAACACAGACACTTTAATTAACTATGCAAAAACATAACTTTGGTCCTAGGTAATGTTTGATTTTTACAATAATCAAGTTAATTAGATTAACATGTTGTTGCTTTTTGTTTTTCTTTGTAATTAGCAAAGTACCTCATAGTGAATGCATTTTATAAAAATTATTTCTGCTTAAATAATTCATGAGTGTTTAAATAATCAAAAAAATTGAGGGGTGCTTGGGTGGCTCCATTGGTTAAGCCTCCAACTCTTTAATTCATCTCTGGTCATGCTCTCTCAGTTCACGAGTTTGAGCCCTGAATCAAGCTCTGTACTGACAACATGGAGCCTGCTTAGAATTTCTATTTCCTTCTCTCTCTGCCCCTCCCCAGCCTGCCCACTCTCTCCCTCAATCTCTCTCTCTCTCTCCCTGTATCTCTCTCAAAAAAAAATTAAAAAATAAAAATATATATAAAAAGTAAAATAAGATAAAAGTAATTGAAACAGGAAATTTATTCAATAAATATATATTTACAGTTTTCTAACATTAAAAGGAACTACAATATGATGCATGCCTCTCTCTTGCAGTGAAGCAAACAAGACTATAACAAACATGATAAACAGAATCACCTGTCCATGGAGGACTGGCTTAGAATGAACTCATACCACAGTAAAGCTTTTTAAATATGTGTATTGAAAAGACAACTGTGGTCTCTTTGGCTATTGGAAAATAGTAACACTAAAATACAGTAAATGGATATTAATCTCTAACCATGTCAATGATAAATATTTATATATGTGAACTGAGAATAGGAAGTGTGAAAGAAGAGTGGGCTAAATGCGTCTCTTTAGAAGAAAGGCTATTATTCTGTAAGTACCTGGTTTTGAGAATAAAGTCCCTTTATGCCAGTTAGTGACTAAGAAATAGTACTTAAAAGGAGCTTCCAGTGGATTCCTCAAACAATGTTGGGCTGTATATAACTTGAGATCAAAATTAACCTCTGTTTTGCCAAACTTATATTACACTCTTTGTGATGGTCAGCGAAGTTAATAGTTTTAGGTTGCACTTTGTAATAGATAGCTCTTTCTTGTCATCAGTATTAGAGTCAGAGTTAGAGATTATGGGTGAGCCATAGATAGGGTTCCATTTGAAATGGAGAGAATTTTAAAACTAAGGACGTGGATGGAAGAAACAAAAATCTCTGAAGGGAAATCTTGATGTGGTATGGCAGACATCATATGAAAACACTTCTGAGTGAAGAGCTATCTGATAGCAGGAGAAAGGGTCCTGGAAGACTTAACGATCATTTTCTCTTCTTTAGTGGTGCCTGTGGCTCTCCTGTGTCTGGATGACACAGGACAAGTCACAGAACACAGAGGGGAGTCAGGAGAGAGTTGATTGCAGATTAAGGCATTGCAGTGGAAGTAGACCAGACTAGAAAGCACTTGGGCCTCTGATACAAAGGCAAAGGTCTTCACATCAAACCTCTGATAGTGAGTAGGATAGGTTATGGAGGATCCAACTGGATGGAAGGTGGTTTTATGGTTGTCCAGGTTGTTTTCACAGCCATCCATGATAATGTTCCACTGGGGGAGGGAGGCTGGGCCCATGGTGGTTGTTGCCCAGCAATCATCTAAGACCAGCTTGATGTTGGGGTCAGCCCTATTTAGGACTCTCACTTTCAGGTGTATTGGTTGGCAGAGATATCTCACCACAGGGTACTCTTGCTCATAAAATTCATTTTGTTCTTTTTAAACACAGGTAGATTTATATTTCTTACCTTTTTTTGCAAGTAAATGTGTCCAAAGCTAAGTTCTAGTCAATAAACTATGAGTGGAAGAGGGAAAATCACTTTGGGGTCAGACGCTTAAAAAACCTTAAATATACAATATTGTATCCTCTACATTTCCAAAGCTTTATACAAATGAACAGAGTAACATTGGGTCCATATGCTAACAATGGTAGAACTGTAAGACTGGAATCGACTTGAGTCCCTGTCTCATGACTTGGAAGAGGAAAGCCACATGCCAAACAAGAACTCTCATTAGGGTTTTTACAAGAATGACAAATTAATTTTTATGATGTTGAAGCCATTATTTGTGTTCAGGTTTATTTACTATTACAACAATGGCCACCTGCCTAATACAAAACTTGTTGTGAAAGTGGAGTTTGATTGATTTTACCTACTTCCTTCCATCTTTGAAAATAAGTTATTGGATTTGACCATTATGTAGTCATAAAAAAAAGAGTTCAGGAACTGAGTATTGGTATCAGGTACACAGAGGATTTTTTTTCCTAAAAGTTCTATAGTCTGAAAATATAACTAAGAATTTATCCACACAGGAAAGCAGGGTGATGGAAAACCTTGATCTGTTTTTATTTTTAGAATAAAGATGGCTTGGGGCGCCTGGTTGGCTCAGTCACTTAAGCATCCGACTTCAGCTCAAGTTATGATCTCACGGTTCGTGGGTTTGAGCCCTGCATCGGGCTCTGTGCTGATAGTTAGCTCAGAGCCTGGAGCCTGTTTCAGATTCTGTGTCTCCCTCTCTCTCTGACCCTCCCCTGTTCACACTGTGTGTGTGTGTGTGTTGTGTGTGTGTGTCTCAGAAATAAATAAAACATTAAATAAAAGTTTAAATAAGGATGACTTGAAAGCATTTATAAACCATGGAAATAAAAAAGACACAGAGGAAAAATGTTGTGCTATATGAGAAAAATGGATGGAATTAATGAAACAATGAGTAGAATCATGCAAAACTGGTAGATTTGACATGGCACATGTTAGATATGTAAAAGATGAAAGGAAATAAAGAGGAGCAGAAATACACACACCTATAGACATACAAATATATATGCATATATACACATACACATACACATACAATGTAGGATGAAGGCTACAATGAAGGCTAAGAGTTAGATTCTAGGAGATATATGAAGCTCGAGGAAAACACAATAAAGAGCATAAAAAGAGCAGAATAGGAAAAGCTCAACATATATAATGGGCACCACAAAACTGCAAAACAACTTTGCAATGGACATTTAAAAAAATTTTAATGTTTATTTATTTCTGAGAGACAGAAAGAGATAGAGTACAAGTGGGGGAGGGGCAGAGAAAGAAGGAGACACAGAACCCAGAGCAGGCTCCAAGCTCTGAGCTGTCTGCACAGAGCCAGACACAGGGCTTGAACCCACAAACCACGAGATCATTACCTGAGCCAAAGTTGGACGCTTAACCAACTGAGCCACCCAGGTGCCCCCAATGGACATTTTTGAGTAAAAAAGAAAAATGTAACTAATAAGCTATCATGGTTTTGTTTTTAAAATAAATTCATACTCTAGTGTATATTATTAGTCTTCTGCCAAATGCAACATCCACTGTATAATCAGACAAGCAAAATCGCAGTAAAAAATGGCAGATTATATTGGCCTAGATTTTAAGGCAAATATATTTAACTGTATTCTAATTCTTTGAAAATTCATAATGTATATATGGATTATACTAAAGCTCTCAGTTAACCAAACTAATTCCAGTTTACTATTCTGTGTGAACAAAAGTTTACTGTGCATTAAAATGCATAACTAATCTGATTCAATGGCCTATGAAAATGTCAATTATTTTCAGAACAAGCTTGAGGAATGTAGAATCGCCTCAAGAACTTTATAAGTGTAGACATATTCTGGTAAATGCACTTGTAAATCCTAGTTTAAAGTTGCTCATGTTTTAAGATTCAGACTGATTCACCTAGAGAGTAAGAATGAGTAGATAGTTTTCAATAATCAGACCAAATACTTTAATACCTGTAACATACCCTAAAGGCAAACATTTTCATCATAATGCTCATAAATTCATAATATATCTTGTATGTCCTGTCTATCATGTCATAGAATTATTTTGGAAATATAATTCTTCGTATACATAACCTCTGTAATCATGGCATTAGTCATTGTGTATGCCCTTAGTAAAATATTTTAAAATTATCCAATAAACATTTTCTCAAATGTGTTACTGAGTTTCTAAATCTCTCAAAATAATCGAGAAAATCAATTACTTCATAAATTAAAATACATATACAGAATAGCACATAGAATTTTTAAAATAGATTTCTTTTTATCATATATTCTTATTTTAGAGCTATGAAACTGTGATTCCTTTCCAGTTAGTTTAGCCTAACTTCCAGAAAAATTGCAAATTTCCCCTTGGTTGTCTCTGAAGCATATGACCTGTTACTCTATAATGAAGTTGTAAAGATATTGAAATAAAATGCCAATTCTTTAAATATGGGTTAGGTTTTTTGGGGTATTGGGATATTTCTGTGGCTATGATTACATATTGAAAAATATTTTGAAAGAGAACATTTGAGTAACAGTATCTCATCAATGGAATGTGTTCCCCTAGAGAAATATGTCAGGAACATGCTTCTTCCAAACTGTTCTCTTTGATTATATGGAAAAGAGTTTTCCCCACCAAAATATTGGCTTTCTCTAATCCTAACAATTAGAATAGTCTGCCTTTTTCCTCAAATGAATAGTACAAATGCTTGAAGGAAACATTGTGTGGGGGCACCTGGGTGGCTCAGTTGGTTAAGCGTCCAACTCTTGATTTCAGTTCAGGTCAGGATGTCACAGTTCATGAGATCAAGCCTTATGTCCAGTTGTGCGCTGACAACACAAAGTTTGCTTGGGATTCTCTCTCCCTCTCTCTCTCTCTCTGCCCCACACCCCACTTGCTCTCCCCCTCCTCTCAAAATAAATAAACCTTAAAAAAAAGAACATGTGTGAATGTAAATTAGGTGACTCAAGAACATGCCTCAGCAGTTGTCCTAACCAAACTTCCCAAAGTCCCATAGCACTCTATTAATTGCATAAAAATAGTTGTCTTCTCTTTATATTAAACAATGAAAAGACTAATGGAGTATAGCCTAAACATTTGAACAGAAACACCTTTTAAACTAATATGGCAGAATAAGGGCACTAGGGATTTTTAATGGTAAAACACAGAACTATGATTCAATATGGCCACAACATTCTCCTGTCTGGGGTAGACAAGGCAGATGAAACACTTTCTTACAGATTCTTATACTGCAGTGTGCACATTTTATATCTATTTAAAAAATCATATAAATCTATCCTGAAAAGCCTTATGTCTTATCATAAAATACATAAAGTATAATATCATTAACAATTATTAGGTTCTAGAACCAGCAGACATAAATCCTGTTTCTTGTTTTTGATAATTATGTAACTTACCTTTAGTTTCCTAGTTTCCTTCCTAGTAAGTTGCAATACTCATATAAAATAATATATAAAATGCTTAACTTGATCCACTATGTTAGCTGCAGATATTACAACAGGGCTTATATATTAGCCTGTTTATATTCTAATTTCTTCATTTCATGAAAATTAAATAGAAAATATCACAATATGCAAATGTCTTTATTGGATGACCTGACCTTTAAGAAGTTAAGAATTTCCTCCTGTACTGTAACTTAATTTGCTCTAACTATAATTTGGTGTCTTATATGAGCTAAGCAGATGGCTAGAAAATGTATGTGTCTGTGTATATTAAAACATCTTGCTTTTCAACAGTCTCCTACTTATTTTAAATTCATGGTTACCAGGTAAAAGTTTTTAAATGCTGTTGGGAGCCATTCTGAACTCACTAGTTGAGAAAACTCCTTTTGAGGTTAAGGCAGGTTTGCAAGGTCTCCTGCTGTCAGGTGATGACCAATATCCACCCCTACTCAATTGTTTCCGCTTGAGCACCGACCTGCAAGGTACCTTGTTGATTGGTATTGGGAGTGACTTGTCCTCTTATTCTGGCCCTGGTATGATGACTGCATTTGTGAAGGAACTTATTGTAGGAAAATCTTCTTTTGTGATCATGGGAACAGACGTCGTGTCTATGGCAGGTCCTGTTTTCCTTGATATCTTCCCTTGAGTTATACACAAGTTAATGACCTTTACTCATAAAATATTGACCTGTACAATTCTGTTTCTACCACTGCATTAGTCCAAGAAGTTCATACAGCTCAACATGTAATTCAACTAACCAAAAATGTCTCTCATGCCCTAGCTATTCAAGAAATCATAGACAAAAAACTAGGCACAAAGGTAAATGCACTTGAAGAGGCTATTCTATGTATTGGATATGAGTTAAACTCTTTAAAGGTATGGTTGGCTCTCCGGTGCCATACAGAATATAATTGTACAATTAAGTCTTGTCCACAGACAAAGAGCCTAATTTAGAGAGAAGGAACAGATAAGGGAAGAACATAGGGTACTACATATACCTTTGCTAACTGGTGATGTATAGCAGTCTTTTCCCTAAGGCCTACATTCCACAAACACCTTCCCTTACCCTGGCAGCTGTGATGACGATGGATAAGAATAGTTAAAAAATAAACCCAAAAATGAAGGCTGACACATTTAGGGCCCCCATGGTTTTTATGTATTCAGCATCAAATTAAAAAGTTATTAACCAGCTCAAATATATTCTTCCTCCTGTGAGCCACACAGAATGACTCCTAGCCTATCTTAACCTATGACTTAATCTTAGCATTACTGACTTAAACAAATATGTATGCTATCCTGTCCTTCACTAAGAACACCCTGTTATTTTCTTAGTTGTAAGATTTACTCAACCTCACTATAATCGGAGCAGTTCTTCTGTAAAACCTGTTTCTGTACACTTACCAAAGAATCTTATCACAGAGAATTATCCATTGTAAAAATTCCATTTTCTAATGTCATGTTATCCTTTGACCTATAAATAAAGACACCCAAACCTACAGGACAGAGATGCCTGCCTGGTGATCAGAAAGAATCTCAGGGCTCTCTCACTGACACCATCCATCCTTCAGGGACCCCTGGACCTGCTGGAGCCTGACTCTGGAAAAATGCATTGTAAAACTTCTAACACATTTCATACATTTTCTAAAATGTGTTTTTTTTTTCATTTGTTCAGTTGAATATCTAGTATACTTAAATGAAGGTCTACTCCTAAAAGAGAAGAGAAACATAAAGCATTTATCTGGATAATTTAGTCCCAGAAACATTTGACTGCAATATTCAATAATGTAGCCTTTTCCCATTGTCTCTGTCCTCCATCAGCCTCTTAGCAATATCTACATGTAACACACCCTTGTGGACACACTAGTATCCCGTCTTAAAACAATTCTGTTTAAGCAGAATGAATAAAAGAAGTCTCATACACACCTTGTGCTTTTTAATATAAGTACACTCCCTAAATCTAAAGGCTACTAAGTTAGTTTTGACTCTATGGCTTCTGAGCAGCTATCGTTATCAACCTCACACTGCCGTGTGTGAGTTTGACTCTAGCCATCCCCAGTCTGTTCCTCATTCAGTGAGTTCTAGGTCCTAGTTTAGCTCCCAGTTGCAGTTCATGCTCCCTTTATCACATCACTCATTCCTGTGAATTATGATTTTATATTGCTTTCCCACCCTGTTAACAATCTGGTATTTCTGCCCAGTAGATCAATCACTCTCCAGATACAAGGCTAATGTACCTCAATTACTTCCCACTAGGCTTTCCCCCTCAATGCCTCAGTTTTGATATCCCCACTTTTGCCTCTGAATCTGTTTTTAACAAATGGATCTATCAGAAATTACTTTCTCTCCACATTTTGTTCCCAGGGATGATAAACTAAACTTGCCTCAGCTGTGCCTTGCCTTATTTCAGTTTGCCCATCCCGACTCCAGGGATGACTCTTTCTCTTCTGCTCTATCTCCTCTATGCTGTTGACTTTTCTCCTCGTCATTATCTAATGTTGCTGATGACCCTTCTTTAGCTTTAGCTTTAAGAAAAATTCTGATTTGCAATTTGTATCTGCATTTATTTTGATTTGTGTAGATATAGCAATTGACTCTTTCCTTAACGGTTTCATTCTTTCCTGAAGAAGGTGTATTAGCATAAAATACCTACTCTAAAAAATTATGTAATCCAATCTCATATACATATGAAAAGGTAAAAATGTTTTTAACACAGCTAGATTCATGAATATGCAACTGGGCAATAGCACAGAGCCCCATGAAGAGAAGGATTCCATGCTTGGTTTAATTCTATGCTGTCACCATGTTCAAATTCTTAATAATTTCATCTTTAAACTTGTGTTTTGAAGTGAATTCCAATAGGTGAATAGGCAATGAACATCAGCAGAGAAGTTACCTGCAATATGCATGTCCACTGTTCTTTGTCACCCTATTTCCATACAATATTTGAGGTCCCCAGAGTACAGAATTCCACTGGAAATATGACACATGGGACGTGAGTGAGACTGAGTGACTAAAATATAAGCTTGTTTTGTCTATAACCCAGAGAGGCCACATTTTCCATTTCTGTTTTCCAGCAAAACCAGAATTTGCTCCAAATACAGAAAAGCAATGGTATGTTAATGGTAAAAGAATCTTTTCTTACATGTGTTAGTTATTTCTCTGCATTAATCAGCCACTTATGCTGACAATGATCACATTGTAATGAAGAGAAAGATAGGGCAATTTATAGTTCCTTTTCTTTTCAGTCCTTCCTTACCTACCAGTAAGCTGAAGGTAGAGATTTTAAGTAAAATATGCATATATCAGAAAGTGAAATGAAAACAGTTTTACGCAGCATTTTCACCATTCTTGTAAAGTGAAATGCATAGGCATGTACAAGATATGTTATACAAATTGTGTAATTTCAGGAATTCTGCCTATGAGTTCAATGTTCTAATATTTGCATTTAAAATTAGACGTACACACTAGGGGCACCTGGATAGCTCAGTCAGTTAAGCATCTGACTTCTGCTCAGGTAATGATCTCACAGCTCATGAGTTTGAGCCCCAGGCCTCCCCCTGTGCTGACAGCTCAGAGCCTTGAACCTCGCTTCAGATTTTGTGTCTCTCTCTCTCTGCCCCTCCTCTGCTTGTGCTCTGCCTCTCTATCTCTGCCTTTCTGAAAAATAACTCCACATTAAAAAAATTAAAACTAGACTTGCACATTATAAAAATGAACAGTAACATCCATGCTAATAATTTACATATACGCAATATTACATATATATATATAATATATGTCATATATATTATATTATAAATATATGTGGGGTTTTATTTAGTTAGAAATTAAATAAAAGTGGGGCGCCTGGATGGCTTAGTCAGTTAAGCGTCCGACTTTCGCTTAGGTCATGATGTCGCGATTCGTGGGTTCAAGCCCCGCGTCGGGCTCTGTGCTGACTGCCAGCTCAGAGCCTGGAGCCTATTTTGGAGTCTGTGTCTCCCTCTCTCTCTCTGACCCTCCCCTGCTCACACTGTCTCTCTCTCTCTCTCCTAGAAATAAATAAAAAAATATTAAAAAAAAAAAGAAATTAAATAAAAGTACCAAGATAGATTGAGAGAAAGACTATGGAAGAAATTATACAGTTTCAAATTGTACCTTTAATGGAATTTTTTTCCTTCTTTTACTTAAGAAATGGCCCTGTGTTTTCATTTTGCACTGGATCTCTTGAATAAAGCTATCAGTCCTGATCCTTAAAGGTGTATTTGAATGTGCTACTCAGTCTGTTACTGATTAAACCTCTTGCATTTTTAGTGGTCATGATATATTGATTACAGGACTAAGTTTATTTTGTTTCTTCTCTGGGGATGTCCACAGTTGACAAAAATATACTTGTTGGTTTCTATCCTCTTTTTATTTTTATCACCTGTCCCACCCCTCCAGTAGGGTACTGTATAAAGCTTAGCAGTGTTCCTCCTTGATCAATGAGATGTCTCCCTTTGCCAACATTTTTTATTGCAGACTCTGTCCCCATGGGACTCAAACACATTGATGCTTCCATTCTGCTATTTTTCTTCATTTAGTATCTCATCCTTAGAGAGCACAAGAGGATAAATAGATTGTTTATCCAGGTGTGGTATGACTGTTGTTACACATACAACATGCTGACTTTCTCTCTCTCTGTACCCTTCCTATAATCAGTGGGGTGAAGTAAAAAATATCCTTTTATTTCTCTGCTATTTCTTTCCAAGTGCTTATTGCTGTCTTTTCCTCTAGCTACATAAATAATCTCACAGGTGCCTATAGGTTTAGCGTAAAAAATAGCGTAAAAAATGGACTTATCTGGTGTCCTTGACCTGGGAAGATCTACACACTATAAGTCTTATCTTGGAATACAACTTTTAAAATAAAATTAATTTTCCCCACTATTTTCCATTTTGATTTCAGCATTTCGCATGACAATTGCTAGATCTCTTAAAATGTTTTTAAAAATGCATTATCTGGCATCTGCAGGCTATCTGTTACTGCATTCATATTAGAAAGGCATTTGGAACTGTTTAAAACTTAGCTTAACATGTTGTACCTTATGGATACATTAAAAAAAAGAATATTAAATAGAAAATAAAATTTTCTGAAAGCATTGTAAAATTTTTTTTGGCTTATTACCAAGAGATAAAATTAGTTTATGAAATGTGTGTATTTCTCAATTATGTCAAATTTTTAGAGTGACCTCTAGAGTATCCAGTAGATAATGCAGTTAACACTGAAGAGACATTGAAATAAACTTTTATAATGTTTTAAAATTTAAAAATGATATATATATATATCACATATATATATATCATATATATATATATATACTCAATGAAACAAAATAGTGTAATTGTTGTTTCCTAGGAATATGTACATTTTTTTGCCAATAATTTTAACAAATTTTCTATCACAGCATAAAAGACAGAGTAGCGTGGCAGAGTTTAAAAGCAGATTATAGATAGCCAGGCTGGCTAAACTGTAATGCAAGCTCCACCACTTACACTGCAGTGAGAATTAAGCAAATTTATTGAGTTCTCTGTGCCTCAGCTTCCTCATCAGAAAACAGGATACTAGAACTGATATCATGGGTACCTTCTAAGAATTATCTGGGCTAACATTTTGAAGTGCTCAGAATAATTACAGGCATATAATAATTGCTAGATATGTTTGGGTATGTAAAATTTAAGATTAATAGAAACTTTATGGAATTTAAAAAAATTTTAAATATTTATTTATTTTTGAGAGAGAGAGAGTGAGTGAGTGAGCAGTGGCGGGGGGGGGGGGGGGGGAAGCAGAGACAAAGAGAGACACAGAATCCAAAGCAGGCTTCAGGCTCTGAGCTGTCCACATAGATCCTGATACAGGGCTCGAACTTGGGAACCACAAGATCATGATCTGAACCAAAGTCTGACACTTAACCTACTGAGCCACCCAGGTGCCCCTACTTTACAGTATTAATACCACTTTTTATGCCTAATTATATCATAAAAAGGTGAATAGAAATAACTCCAAAAACTGCTGAGCTTACAAGAAAATGGCATTCAAATACTGTTTCTGGTGATGTCAAGACTTTATATTTATAAAATCATTCTTCTGTAGAAATCTATAAATTAAATTTAATGTTTGCAAGACCACAAAAAATTAAATTCAAGTTTAACTTAATTACTTAAGTATAGATAATATAAAGAAGCAAAATGCCAAAGATGCCTATTGAAAAGGTAGCTGAACCATGAGTCATAATGCTGACCCATGTTGCCCATAATAATATTAAAATGTAACCCAGTACAACCTTGACTTACTGCTAAATATTTGCCTAATTATACTAATTTCTAAAAATTTGAGATGTAATCAAAGACTAACCCAATTCATCAGTGTAATATTTTGCAGCTGATTACCAAATCCATATAAAATCATATATCATCTGTTTGCTTTTGCTTGGTTTTGGTTTTATGCACAAACCAAACTAGTAAACTATCCAACTAAACCTACAGTCTAAATAAATGGGTTCATTGTAGAATGAATAGTTTAGTGTATTACTAAGTAGTACTACTAAATTAAATTGAATACATATAGTTTAAAACTGTTGAGTAGAGAAATCTGATGCGAAATTTAAAAAAAAGTCTTCCTTTCATAAAATCCTAACATATAAGTTGGGGTGCCTGGGTGGCTTAGTCGGTTAAGCGTCCGACTTTCGCTTAGGTCATGATCTCGCGGTTCGTGGGTTCTAGCCCCGTGTCAGGCTCTGTGCTGATTGCCAGCTCAGAGCCTGGAGCCTGTTTCGGTCTGTGACTCCCTCTCTCTCTGACCCTCCCCTGCTCACGCTGTCTCTCTCTCTCTTCTAGAAATAAATAAAAAAACATTTAAAAAAATCCTAACATAGATTCTTACTGGATATTTTGAACTCCAACAACTCTGAATAATTTTTCAAACCTGAGTATAATTTTATGCTTTCTTTTTTTTTTACTTAAGTTGTTTCAGATTATCTTTTATTCAAAATCCAAATTAAAGTTTAATTCAAGTATTACCTCTTGTCTTAAATCATAATAATCCTATTTCCAAAATGAACTGTATTGTCTTTGCAACTTTTCAAATTTTTTCTATGGATTTTTCTGTCCTATGTCAGAAAGCCTTTTTTATAATAGAGGTAAATATTTATTCTTCAATCTTTAGAATTATAGAGGGAAATATAAGGATCCTAAATATATTCTAAAATTTTTCTTATTACTTTATAGGTTTTTCTTTAATATATGTTTTAATACTTGTTAAACTTAAGAACTTATTTTAATGTTTCTATAAATGAGTTAAGAACTGTTCCAATTTTACTAATTAAATATTCCACAATTATCCTCAATTTGAAAGCCACTATCACTACATACTAGTTCATCTACTCATGTGTTTATTTCTTGATTTTCCATAATGTTGCACTGCTTGATTTTCCTTCAGTTCTGATATTATATTGTTTACATTACAACACTTAAAAATTTTTGATAGCTGGAAGGAAAACATTCAAGTACTTCCCCCTTTTCCCAGTCCTCCATTTTATTCTCTCTAAAATCTGTCTGGTCTATACTTGCACAATCACACTTCTATCTACAAATCTAAGAAGTATTCAAGACTCTCTTCAATTTCCAAAAAAGAAAATGTCGTAATTTTGACTGGGATAGTAACAACCTGATAGACTAACATGGAATACAAATGATGTCTCTAATACTTTTGTATCTATTAAATTGATTTATGTTTCTATTCATTTAGAACTACTTTTATTCCTTTCAATAGGGCTTTTAATTTTCCCCATAAAAGCCTTATGCATTTCTTACTGGGTATATTACTAAACATTTCATGATTTTTTCTCATTTGTTTTGGGATGTCCATTCAGTTGCATTTTCTAGTTGGTTACTCTTGTTGTATAGAAACACTAACAA
Organism: Hyaena hyaena; assembly: GCF_003009895.1. Taxonomy (NCBI): domain Eukaryota; kingdom Metazoa; phylum Chordata; class Mammalia; order Carnivora; family Hyaenidae; genus Hyaena; species Hyaena hyaena. The sequence goes on along the minus strand of NW_024082090.1, from coordinate 77,194 downwards.
TTTTCTTATTTTGATCTTGTTTTTGGCCACCCTCCTAGACTGTCTTAGGTCACATTGTTAGCTGAGAGCATTGAGTTTTGTATGGAAATAAGCACATTATCTGAAAATAATGGTTTTAACTCTCTTATTCCAACATTTATACTTCACATGTTGTTTCCTTTCCTTAATGTGTCTGTGAGGAACTCTGCTATTATCTTGAATGTCAGTAAAAACAGTAGCATCTTTTTCTTATTCCTGACATGAATTAGAATGATTCTCCTATTTAACAAACACATTTGATGTAAACTTCTGCTATATATATTTTCTCAAAATTGTGCAAGTTTTTTTATAACCTACTTTCCTTCTCTCCTTCCTGACTTCCTTTCTTTCACATTCTGGTGGGTATACAATATGTCAGTATGGCTTTAATTGCATTTTTATGATGACTAATGATGTTTCCTAATGACTAATGAACACCTTTTCATGTACTTATTAGCCATTCTTATAGCTTCCCTTTTTTGAGATACAATTGACAGACACCTGGGTTTACTCTCAGTTGGTTAAGCATCCAATTCTTTTTTTTTTTTTTAAGTTTATTTATCTATTTTGAGAGAGACAGAGACAGTGTGAATTGGGGAGGGGCAGAGAGATGGAGAGAGAATCTCAAGCAGGCTCTGCACTGTCAGCACAGAGCCCAATGCAGGGCTCAAACTCACAAATTATGAGATCATGACCTGTGCTGAAACCAGGAGTCAGACAACTAACTGACTGAGACACCCAGTTGCCTCAAGTGTCCAGCTCTTGATCTTGCAGTTCTTGAGTTCAAGCCCTGCATCAGGCTCATGCTGACAGCATGGAGTTTGCTTGGGATTTTCTCTCTCTGTCTCCACCCCTCCCTGCTCACACACACTCTCTCAAAATAAATAAATAAACTTTAAGAAAAAAAAAGAGAAAGGTAATTAACATATAACATTATACTATTTTCAGGTGTACATGATTCAGTATATGTTGTAAAATGATCACCACAAAAAGTCTAATTAACATCTATCACAACACAATTATTTTTTTAATGTTTATTTATTTTTGAGAAAGAGAGAGAGAGAAAGAATGCAAGCAGGGAAAGGCAGGGAGAGAGAAAGACATAGAAGCCAAAGCAGGCTCCAGGCTCTGAGCTGTCAGCACAGAGCCTGACACAGTGCTCACACTCATGAACTATAGGATCATGATCTGAGCCAAAGTCAGAAGCTTAACTGACTGAGCCACCCAGGCTCCCCGAGTTATTTTTTTTTCTTATGATGATAACCTTTAAGATCTACTCTCTTAGCAACTTGTAAATATACAATACAGTATCATTAACTATAGTCACCATGCAGTATGCACATTACATCTTCCAAACTTACTTATTTTATAACTGGAAATTTGTAACTTTTGGCTACCTTCACTCATTTGCCCACCCCCTGCCTGTCACAACCACCAATCTCTTCCCCGTATCTGTGAGTTTTCATTGTTCCTGTTGTTTTCAGATTCCCCATATAAATGAGATCATATGGCATTTATCTTTCTCTGTTTGACTTATTTCACTCAACAAAATGCCCTCAAGGTCCATCTATGTTATGGTATGGCAGGTTTTTCTTCTTTTACATGGCAGAATAATATATCATTGTATATATACACCACATCTTCTCTATCCGTTCATTCATCAATGTGCACTTAGATTGTTTCCATGTCTTAGATGTGGTGCTGCAGTGAACATGAGGGTGCAGATATCTTTTGATATTAGTGTTTTTGTTGCCTTCTGACATATACCAGAAGTGGAATAGCTGGATCATATATGATAGTTTTATTTTCAGGTTTTTGAAGAACTCTTGTTTCTTAGAACATTACCAATGTGCCTTTAAGTTTGTTAACTTCTTGAGAAATCCATGGAATTTATCTCATGTTCTATTCTTTTAATCTCTTCTGCAGTGGGTTACACTAATAACACTTTCTAACGTGGATCAATCTTGCCTTTCAGATAAATGTTTACTTCTTCAAGACACAGTTTTCTTTAAAGTATTTCTGATGTGAATTTGAGGATGCTTTATTTAGGAATGTTGAATCTATATACACAAAGCAATTTGATCTATATTTTAAATTTTCTTTTGTTATCTTTGTAGAGTTTTGATTTCAGAGGTAGCATAGCTTAAAAAATAAATGATAAATTTTTCAACTTTTCCATTCTTTAAAACAATTTTACATAATGAACTATCTTTCCTTAAAAGTAACCTGGATATGTAAATTGTTATAATCCTTATGTTTTTTTAAAGAGTATATTTTTTATAAATTTTTCATTTCTTTCATTTATTACTCTATCTCTATTTTTGTCTCTGAAAAATCTGGATTGTATGTTTTCTCATGAAAGTATCTATTTGTCTAGTGTTTAACTTAGTTCAAAAATTTATACTAATATTAGGAAAACCTCAGATAAGTTTAAAATAATCTCAGGGTACCTGGGTGACACACACATACCACTTCTCTATCCCTTCCTCTGTGAGTAGACACATAGGTTGTTTCCATGTCTCAACTATTATAAATAATGCCTCAGTAAACAAGTGCAGATAGATAGATAGATCTGAGATAGTGACTTCATTTCCTTCAGATATATACTCAGGAGTAAGATTGCTAGATCATATGGTAACTCTTCTTTTAATTTCTTGAATAAAGTCTATACTGTTATCCATAGTGGCTATACCAATTTACATACCCACTGTTGTGCATTAGGATTCCCTTTTCTCCATATCCTCACCAACTTTTGTTATCTTGTCTTTTTCATAACAGCCATCTTGTCAAGTGTGAAGTGATAGTTCATTGTGCCTCTAATTTGCATTTCTCTGATGATCAGATGTTGAGCATCTTTTCATGTACCTGTTGGACTTTGGATATATGCCTTCTTTGAAAAATGGCTCTAGATGCCTACTTTTTAAGTGGATTATTTGTGGGATTTTTTAATTACAATTTAGTTATGAGTTCCTTATATATCTTGGATATTAACACCTTATCTGGTATATGGCCTGCAAATATTTTCCTCCATTTCATAGGCTGTGTTTTCACTTTCCTTAGTTAAATGCTGCTCTTATTTTGGTGCCTGTGCCAGAATGTTAATAAGGAAACTCAAGGTCTGCATTGGGACTATAACCAGATGGGCCCTCAAGATAAAGTTATTTGGAGAAAAATTCATGCCTGCTAAAATGTGAAACACACAGTATCAGTAATGCTATGCAATGTCATAGGAGTCAGCATCCAAGAGAGGAAAATATTCAGAAAAGGTAAATCTCTTTTATCACATAATAACCAAAAAGGGGTGTTCTTCTCCCATCTACAAATTTCTCTTGGAAAATATTTACTTCTGGTTTTTTTTTTTTCCAAATCACTTGCTAGGCACACCTGGATGGCTCAGTTCATTAAGCATCGAACTCTTGATTTTGGCTCAAGGGGTAGTAATCCCAAGCTGAGCTTTGAGCCTGCTTAAGATTTTTGTTCTGTCTCCCTTTCCCTCTCTCCCTCTGCTTGCACTCTCTCTCTCTGTCTCTAAAATAAAAAATAAATAAAATTAAACCTCTTCTGGAAATCTAAAGTGTACAAAAATATCTTAAATGCATTAAAATGATACATATAAGATCCTTGATATGTTGTCTCCTAAGGTCATGGTTTTAGTCAGTTTATTTTCCTTCTGTCCTCTTCCTTCACTTTAGCAAATTGTTTGTAAAATTGTCACCATAACTTAGTCTCTCATCCTCATTTTTGAATAGTGATCCGTAAGACTCAACTTTGGTCATGTGATTGCTTTGCGTAATTGACTTTAGAAAATATAACATAAACAGAAATATAAAAGTTCTTGTACATTGGAAATTGCCCTGTCTTGAAGTATCTGAAACTAGCCACCATGCAGAGTGTAGTCATACCAGAAAAGATCACTGAGGAGATGTGTCCAAGAAATTTCATCTGCATTTGGGCTTGATTTAGATGAATTCATAAGACAACTTTTAAAGGAGGATGAGTATATTTTCCACATGAAAAAGATGTAAATTAGTGCATCCAGAGAGCAAAATGAGACATATTGTTCATAAGATGGCCATCATATGGCCGTTGTTCTATGCCCTTGGGCATTTCCTCCCACAGACTGAGATTGGTCACGTGACTTACTTTAGTTAATGGGACTATATCAAATGTGTCACAAGGACAAACAAAGAATGTTTGCTCCTTGGCCTTGCCTGTCTTGTAGCTTTGAAATGCAGTCAGCATGTGAAATCCTTCAAGACAGCTGTAAGATACATAAGTGGTCATCCAAGACTAAACAAGCTCCTAGTTATCCCAGTATGTAACTACAGCTGCTTGAGTGAGCTAGGAAAGAAAACAGAAGAATAACCCAACTAAACTCAGACCAAATTCCCAAACCTAAGAATCATGGGTTGGTAAATGATGGTTGTTTTAAGCCATTAAATTTTGGGATACTTCCTTATATAGTGAAAGCTAATTAGTGTAACCCACACTCTATCTTCACCCTGATAATAACTGCAATTAGAGAATAGCTTTCTGCCTTTGTGAAAAACAAAAATTGTATACAGCATTTCTATTTTTTGAACTTATTCCTGTAAAAATATTTTAACGATAAATATTTTATAGATAACTGGGGAAAATATGATTTTTCTAAAATTACTTTTACTGACACTAATTATTAATGCTTTGTATTTTCCTTTTAATTAATGCTAATTGAAAATGCTTCATACTGAGAAAATGTATGACAATTAACAATAAAGTCAGTATATAAACAGACCTTAAAAAAATGCAGTGGTATTTCTCCAATAGCTAATAAATAACCACTCTAGGTTTCTACACATCTATTGGATTTTCTGAGAAAACAAGTTACCATAACAACTCTAAAATAATATATATTTTAGACTATTACTAGTTGCTAATATTTCTTCAAATATAAATACACACATGAATATATCAACTCATGATTAAACCCATTGATTCATCTAACTTATGTTTGAACATCTGTAACTTTCTTGCCTTTTAAAATAAATACACTATCCTGATCCAAATAGTTTTAATCATTTCAACTGCAGAAACGAGTATCTAGAAAGCCAGTTAATCTCAGTACAATTAATCTCAGTACCCTAATGTTAAACAACAACAACAACAACAACAACAACACTGATTCTACTATCTCCATATCAAATATTGAAAGAAGGTCTGAGAGTTATAAAAAAAACATACACCAAATGGGAATCCTTAATAAATATGTGACAACTCTAGAATCCAATTCCCACTTCTCAACCATTAATTAATGAAAAAGTGGCAGCAACAAGTATAGATGTGAACAAAGAAGAAAACTATTACTGTAATTCCAAGTTTCCTATTATGTAATACAAAGGAGTTGAAAGCATGGTGCCTTAGAATCCTCAGGTCTGGACTTAGTGACTGAAAAGTAACTTCCAAATTGTTCTAAGAGGCTCTTCTTGGTTACACAATGGGTTTTCCTTAGGTTTAAAGTATGTATCTGGAGTAACTGGGTGGCTCAGTCAGTTAAGCATCCAACTCTTAGTTTTGGCTCAGGTCATGGTCCCACAGTTTGAGTTCGAGCCCCATTTTGGGTTCTAGGCGCAAAGCCTGTTTGGGATTCTCTCTCTCTCCCTCTCTGACCTTTTCCCACTTATGTTGTCTCTGTCTCTATCAAAATAAATAAAATTTTTAAAAATTAACAAACAAATAAATAAAAGATGTACTTATATTATTGAGATGGTTTCTAACCATTCTTCTTGTCCACAGCACCCCCATCTAGTGCATTCTCAGATTCTCATCAGGGTTGTTTTCCAGAAACTTTTATTGTATCAGGCAAATCCCAGGCTTCAAAATGATTCCTTCTCCCCACTGTCTACATCATTATGTATACACTGCCTTACCACAATGAAGAGCCCAACTCCTGGTTACAAACCTTTGAGTTATCTTACAGGCCCAAATATAGACAATTACAAAGGCTTTACCTGGCAGGCCTCACAGGACAAAACTGTTTTCCCTTACCCCAACCACCACCACCACCTCATATTGGACTTAGTGCAGAGCCAAAGCATTGCAGTAGCTGAAAAGAGTTTTAGTAAGAGTCAGTCTCCACCTTACCTTCCCAGCACTGTTCACACTCTTTGTAGTGCTGCATTCCTAGCCAAAGTGTTTTCATCTTAGATCTCCTTTCGTAAGGCGTTGGACTGTTGGAGGCCGAGCCGGCTCCGACAGGTCCAGGGGTCCCTGAAGGATGGACGGTGTTGGTGAAAGAGAGTGAGAGAGCCCCGAGATCCTTTCTGATCACCAGGCAGGCATCTCTGTCCTGTCGGTTTTGGTGTCTTTATTTATAGGTCAAATGTTAACATGGCATCAGGAAATGGAATTTTTACAATGGATAGCTCTTTGTGATAAGGTGTTGTTGGAATATGTACAGAAACAGGTTTTACAGAAGTCTTCTTGCAGAACTGCCGCAATTATAGTGAGGTTGAGTAACTAAGAAAATAACAAGGTGTTCACATTTTAATAACACTAAGATTAAGTCATAGGTTTGTAGATACTCTTATCCATCCTCATCACAGCTGCCAGGGGAAGAGAAGGTGTTTGTGGAAAGTAGGCCTTAGGGAAGGGGCTGCTATACACCATCAGTTAGCAAAGGTGTATATACTAACTTATCCTCTGCCCTTATCTGTTCTTTTTCTCTAAGTTAGGCTTTTTGTCTCCAAGCAAGACTTGATTTTCCAGTTATATGCTTCATGGCACCAGAGAGCCAACCATACCTTTAAAGAGTTTAGCTCATTTCTGATACATAGAATAACCTCTTCCAGTGCATTTATCTTTGTGTCTAGTTTTATGATTTCTTGAATAGCTAGGGCATGAGAGACATTTTTGGTTAGTTGATTTACATGTTGAGCTGTATGAACATCTTGGACTAACGCAATGGTAGAAACAGAATTGTACATGTAAAGGTCAATCTTTTATGACTAGGGGTCATTAGCCTGTTCATAGCTCAAGGGAAAGTATGGAGGGAAACAGGACCTTCTGGAGACACGATGTCTGTTCCCATAATCAAAAGAAGAAGTTCCCACAATAAGTTCCTTCACAAGGTGCAATCATCATACCAGGGCCGTAATAAGGGGACAAGTCACTCCCAATATTGATCAACAAGGTACCCTAGGGGTCAGTGCTCAAGCAGAAATAATTGAGTGGGGGTGGATGTCGGTCGTCATCTGATTGGCAAGAGACCGTGCAAACTTGCTCTAACCTCACCAGGAGTTTTCTCGACTAGTGGGCTCAGAATGGCTCCCAACATTGGACAAACATCCTTTTCAGGCACCTCTGCAGAAACCTCCTCATGGGAAAGAGTAAGGGGAAAATTTGAAGACACTTTACTCTACTCTAACCCTATACCCAGCATTTTTCCAATCTAAACCCTTTCCTCCCACCCTTCCTTTGACTTTAGGAGTCTTTTGTTGGGAGTCCCTTGACAGTAAGATGATTCCCACCCACATCTGCACTGACCCACCTGAACTTTGACCTGTGTACCATTCCATGAGAAAAATGGAACAGAGGGAGTCTACACTTTCTCTAGTTATAGCTTCTTGCTCATATCATAACAGTAAGTAATTAAAAGTTTACTTTTTCATTTTGTAGCTTTAATCCTTTAACCAGCTACTCTGATACCTGACAGCTCAACTCTTTCTCTCAATACATTTGAGCACCACACACATGGCACTCATCCTTTTAAAGTTTGCTCCAATGTATCTTCAGGACACCTTTTCCATCTATAACTCCATAATACTTGAGATTCAGCCACACTGTACTTGCAACAGTCTCCATTTTATCCTTCCTTACTCAGTTGTTTTGAACAATTCCTCATCCAGAAACCTTCCCTTTCTCCCTGCCACTGAATATGCTTTCCCACATCTTACAAGAGTTTTGCCAAAGGTTTATATGTACAAGGTTATATTGCAATTTATATGTTTACATACTTCTTCTTTTAATAATGATTGAGTTCTTGGCAGTCAAGGGTTGAAACACATTTTTGTTTATATTCCTAGTTCCCAACCCAGGGTTTTGCACATCAAAGGTGTTAACTAAAAACCCTAAGTTCCTAATGAAGATTCTTAGATTTCATCATAAAGCTGAATTAAAAGTTGTATTTAGTCGGGCGTCTGGATGGCTCAGTTGGTTAAGTTAATCCAACTCTTGATTTCAGCTCAGGTCATGATCCCAGGGTTGTGGGATTGAGCTCCTCATTGGGCTCCATACTGAGTAGGATATGTGCTTAAGATTCTTTCTTTCTCTCCCTCTGCCCCTCTCCCCCATTTGTATACTCTCTCTTTCTAAAATAAAAATGTAAATATATGAAAAAAATAAAAATTGTGTTTAGTAATGTGTTGAAGAGAAAGATGATTGGAATCAGGATAAATACTTGTTTTTGATTATTTAAAATATTTGTGTAAAGCATATGTGAATTTAAATTTAGTTTTGCTCAAATATATTACATAAAATTATAGTTCTGATATTTCTATGAGTTGATATAATTGAAAAGTCACACAGTGAAAAAACCTTCCTCTGTACTCTGAAGAATTTCTATAATGCAGGTAATACCCAGTGGAAAATGAGCTGAGGGCTGAGTTTTAAACATTAATGCCATGAATATTGCTGAGATAAAGCATGGTATTCATAAAGCTTAGTCTTTGTTTTAAAAAAATAATGCTTTTCTTATTTTGTAGGTAAAATAATTAATATTGTAACTTTTAGTCTCAACAATATAAAGTAGTTTTGACAAACTTTTGGTTTTATGTAACGCCAAGACTTATGCTAAAATAAAATGTAATCACCTCTACTTTATTTTCTGGTTTTAAATAAAAGAAATGTGGATGCTGGGAGTTGCACTGGCCTCACTGGATGATAGTCACAGAGAGGAGATGGCACCGTTTGCACAGCTCCTGCCATGAGAAATGAAAACTGGTGTCTCCTTCTGCTACTACTGGCTCATGTTGGAAATGAGCCTGTGGGTATTGACCAGGCCTCACAATATTCCAGTTCAGACCGATATTCTTCACACAGATACCTCATAAGGAAAAGCCTATTCCTGCCTTTTCAAAACAGATTTTAGATGAAAGCATTGTGGATGATTGTCAAAAAGCTCTTCCTATGGGCCTTGCAGATCCAAGACTTACATAATAAAGGGGGCTAAGAACACAAGAGTTACAATTGAGCCTGGCCCTGAGACAAAGAGCCCAATTTAGAGTTAAGGACAGATATCCACCCCCACCCAATTGTTTCTGCTTGGAGCATCAGAACCCTCCCCCCCCAAGGCATTGTGATCAGTATTTGGAGGGACTTATTCTGGCATTGAATATGCTGATTGCACCCTGTGAAGGAACCTATTGAGGAACTTCTTCTTTTGTGATTATGGAAGCAAACAATGTGTTTCCTGAAAGGCCTGTTTTTCTTAATACTTCTTAAACAAACAAGCTATTGACCCCTGCCCACAAAGAACTAACTTCACCCTTTTTATGCTAAAAACATTGTCTGGTATGCTAAAGATACCTTCTTCCCCATAGGATAGCATCTAAATCACCTACCTCAATCACTATTGATAAAGGTTATGCAGGAGTCAAATCTATTCCCGAACAAATCTATGTTCGGGAAATTCTTACATATCAAAGAAGTTTGTCATCAGAAATTATTGTCTAAGGCAAATGCCACTTCTATGCCACCCCCCAAACACTTAATTATAAAATAAAGTTGAGCCGCAGTCAGAGCAGAGATGCCTGCCTGGTGATCAGAAAGAATCTTGGGGCTCACTCACTCTCTCTCTCGCCGACACCGTCCATCCTTCAGGGACCCCTGGACCTGCTGGAACTGGCCTCCAGCACATGGACAGGGATTTTTTTTTCTCTAATGTCTGCACAGATGAACCATTGTCACACTTCTCTTATGTCAAACCCTATACCTTGGTTCTTAGTCTCAAACCATGTAATATTTTTCTCTCACTTTAAGATTTTGATATATTCTAATATTTTAATGTTTCTTCTCTGCTCTATTTAGCTCTATCTATTCCACTTTTCCTTTCCTCTTTTGTGCTCATTATATAGAGAATCAGTTACTTTTTGGAAAATCACACATGCTTATATAAGGTGATATTTTAATGTAAAAGCTCATGTTATTGAAATGACTTTTTTTAGACAGCCTGATAATAAATCTCCTATCAGAATCTGAAATAGTTTTAATGCTCTATCATTTAGGAAAATATATTCTCTTTCACATTTGCCATTTCCGGTTTTTGCATGTAATTCTAAGATTTGGTCTTTCACTTAGCTAATATTTATTGATCACAAAGTGTAAAGCCAGGAATGTCATTTAAATAAAAATTACTGTTCTCTAAAGTTTCAAGCTCATGTAGTTTCCATGTAGTGAATATTTGCTACACCATGATAAGTACAATTCAAAAAAGAAGGACCTCAGCCTCCAAGTCCTCCTGAGGCCTGAAGGTTGTCAGTCACCAAATATGAATCACCTACCACCTTCTAAGCTCCAGACTAAGGTAGCCAATGCTAAGCAAAACTGACATGCTTTCTACAGGCTGCTGGGGAATATTTACCTGGACTGATGGGAGATAAAAGAAGAAAATAAAGGCCTAGGGGAGGACACATTCAGAGTTGTGAAGCCATGACCAAGTATGGTATATATGGAAAAGAGAAAGATCTGTTTTGTTTCTGTCTATTTTGTCTTTGTTTTTTCTTTGGGGTGGTGGAGAACTTAGAGTATAATGTAGGGGGAAAAACTGGAGAATTATTCAATAGACTGTTCTTAAAGGGTTTCTATAGGGTGAAGGATGTAGGGATTTGTTTTGTTTTTTCTTACTGGCAGTCAGTGATTCTGACTACTTGTGCAAACTCGATAAGCAGAGTTAAAGAGAGAGGAGATCACAGGTGGGACAGTCATAGTCCAGGACAGACAGTTCAGGTGTTAAATGCAAACATCTCATAGTTCCTGGACTGGACCAATCAACTTCAGCAGCAGTACAACAGTCAAGCAACTACCAAAAAAAATTAAGAATTTGACAATTAGTCTGGTTTTTTTTTTAACCTGAATGGATAACACTGACTTGTTCCAAATTTATTTGAAATATATTGCCTTAGGGCACCTGGGTGGCTCAGTCAGTTAAGCGCCCCCCTCTTATTGTTCATGAAATCAAGCCCCACGTTGGGCTCCACATGACACTTTGAAGCCTGCTTTGGATTCTCTCTCTCCCTCTCTCTCAAACCCTCCCCTTCTTGCACACACATGTTCTCTTTCTCTTGAAATAAATAAATAATCTTTAAAAACATCTATTGCCTTAGAGTGAGTCAGCTCACTCGGTACTGTGTCTAATAGTTCCTTCTTGATTTGCTCAGCAAGTATGTTTGAAGTCCTTAATATATGACGGTGTTTGTTTGTCCCTGCTAGAGCTCCAGCTATGGCTTAAACTGACATCATACATAAGGAAGTAAGATAAATAAACAAAATATGTAGTGTGTCAGATATTGATGTTTTTTTAAAAAAAAAATAAATCAGAAAGGGAGAGAGAAATTGCAGTGATGAGGATATAATATTTTAGACAGAGATGGAGAAGGAAGGCATTGCTGCGGTGATAACTTTAAAACCTGAAGGGAAAGAGGGAGTGAAATATGTGGATATTGCAGAGAAATGCACTCCAGGCAGATGAAAGAGCCAGGAGCAAACGCCTTGACTCCCAAGCTCTCCTGGCAAGCACAAAGGAATAGTAATGAAGACAGCAGGAGAGGAATAGGGTGGAGGAGAAGGGCAGATTTTCCTCTCATTTACACTAGTCCTCCCTTACTGTGATTTCCTTTTCACTTTCTACAGTTTCAGTTACCCACAGACAACCATGGTCAGGAAGCAGATGATTCTCCCTCAGACATGGTAGCAGAAGATGAAGAGCAGCCTAAAGCTAGGTCACACTGTCTACATCATTCACTTCACTTCATCTCACCATGTGATCATTTTATCATCAGAAGAAAGTGGCTACAGTACCATATGATGTGTTGAGAGAGAGAGAGAGAGATGACATTCATGTAACTTTTGTTACAGCATACTGTTATGATTTCTCTATTTTATTATTAGATATTATTATTAATCTTTTACTGTGCCTAATTTACACATTAAACTGCATCATAGGTATGTACATATAGGAGAAAACATAGTATACATAAGGTTTTGGTACTATCCATGTTTTCATCCACTGGGAATGTTGGGCCTTATTCCTGGAGTATTGACCTTAAATGATGTTATCTGCCCTGACAAGATTACACTAGACTAAAAAGCAACTAGGGTAGAAATAGGAAGAAGTAGGACACGATTACAGGAAAGCCACAGGCAAAAAATGATGATGGCTTAGACCAAGGTTAAAGCACCAGAAAGCTGAAGAAAAGGCTATTTTCACCATTATAAGCAGCTACCTTGAATAAAATAATAATAAAGGAAGTTCAAAAATCCAATTAGGTAGCTATATGGATAAAATTTACAAAAATAATTGTAAGGCTTATGTTGCTTTCTACGACAATGGTGTAAAAATGGCCTACCTCCTCACTTAGAAACTATATAGGAGGAGTTAGGATAGGATAGTGAGTAAAGTTTTGTGGTTGATAAAATGAGAGAAACTTTTCTCTCTTTTTTGTTTAAAAAAAAAAAACTAACAAATACAAAATGAAGAGCTGACTCATGAAAAGATGGCTTTTAGGGCAATAAGAAATGAAGACATCCAGAACTACAGAGATTGTGTCACAGGTCACAGGCTGTACAGTGAAGAAGGAGAAGCAGGGATGCTACAGCCATGGTGAGTTTTATGATTCCCTACTGTGCGACTTTGGAAAGTGACATAGTGTCTCCTTTTAAATGAGGGAATTGGTGACCCACAGCATAGGGCTCGCTGTCCTTATTAAACAACTTAATTGTGAAACCATTAGAATAACATCTGGAACCTGGAAACAGGCATTTAGCTCTTAGCTAGTATTTTTTTCCCCTGAAACTGAAGAAAAAAATCCACTGTTCAATTCACAGTTTTCTTATGGAATTCAGTTTACATTAGACCCAAAAGAACATTATCCCTAAAGCATAGGTTAATGTGTCAAAGGAGAATTTAGGATTAGATGTCGATTATTTCTTGAATTCAGAGATCTCATTGGAACAAACTAAGGAATGGAGTTGTATAAAGATTTCCAAAATGTATGGAAATGAGAGTAAAAACTAATAAAGGAGAGTATTTAGATGAGTACTTTACACATAGTAAACACTCAATAAGTACTTGCTTAATGGATTATGTTTTATAATTTATTAATTTTATTTTATATATCCCTTTATTAGACATTGATTTGATTATTAAAACCTCATTCTGCTCTCTGATTCTCAAGTAAATGATCTATAGGGTTTTTTTCTTAAAATTTACAACTGCAGAAGTTTATTCTATCAAATAAACAGACCTACTAAATTAATATAGTCTCATAAATTGTGACGTGATGTGATTTGATGTAGGGATTGGGAGCAAATGGTCAAGAAAAACTTCTTCAGATATTTTCAGGGTAAAAAAGATGGTTTTTTTAAAGCACAGAGACAGGACCCATGGGCAGAAAGAGCTAACCTGGGATTGATGGGCAACTGGTTATATACTTTTTAGTTGAGAGGCAGAGATAAAGCAAGTTTCCAAAAGGATTTTCATATGTTAAAGAAGAATCACAAGATCCTGGAGGCCTAGCTATCCTCAAGTTAAGGTGCTTGATTTTTTTGTTTTTTGATTTTGTTTTTTTTCCTCTAACAAGGTACTGACATTAAGACAGTTGTAGCTTCTTGGAGGAATGTCGTATTTGTCAAAGGCGGCAAATTAAAGGAAATTTAATTTTATCTACATTTCCTTTTCCCTTTGTTCTCCACATCATGTCTGATATAGTACTTGTACTGGATTTGAAATGGAATAATGTTTTAATGTGTTTATTGATTGTGATTTCAAAAAGTATAACTTTAGAGGTGCCTGAATGGCTCAGTCAGTTATGTGTCCGGTTCTTGGTTTTGGCTTAGGTCATGATCTCAGGGTTCATGGGTTCCAGCCCCGCAATCAGGCTTTGTGCTGATGGTACAAAGCCTGCTTGGGATTCTGTCTCCTTCTCTCTCTGATCTTCCCCTGCTTGCTCTCTCTCCCAAAAATAAATAAACATTTTTTAAAAAGTGTAACTCTAATTGGAGCACCTGGGTGGCTTAGTTGGTTGAGCTTCTGACTTGGGCTCAGGTCATGATCTCATAGTTCCAAAGTTTGAGTCCTGCATCAGGCTCACTGCTGTCAGCACAAAGCCACTTCAGATCCACTGTTCCCTTCTCTCTCTGCTCCTCCCCAACTCATATTTGCTCGCTCTCTCTCTCTCTCAAAAATAATAAACTTTTTTTAAAATGTGGAACTTTCACATTAGGGAAGCTGGAAATATAGTCCTTGGATGCTTTGGGTCTGTAATGACAATAACAATTTGTTTAGAACTGAAATAGGGAAATAATTGTTAAATTCTACATAGTTTCAAAGTGCTAAGTTCTTACAAGCAGAATTTTGTATGTTAGTCTACAGTATTCTTTATTTTTCCCATTTTCTGAGCAGGAAAACAACATGTTTGATACCTTTTAGAAGAGAGTTAGAAAGTTAGAAGACTATAAGTTCCTTGTATCACTCATTTTTTACTCTGTAATTAATTTCTTCTGTAATATTTTTCTTCTGTAATATTTTCAGTTGGTGTTCTAATAAAAAGAACAACTGATAGAAATATTATTTCTACACTTCACTCTGATCATGGAATCACCTAGGACATGTTTATGTTAGCAGTCTACAATATGGCTGAGACATTGATTTATAAAAATAAATGTGAAACTAGAAAGCTGTAAATAAATCATATCCTATTATTCTCTGGAATAATTTTTAAGAAATTACTTTGAGTTTTGTTGTTTTTATTTACTCAAAAGAGAAGTCCCTTTGGGGCATTTAACAGAATAGATTTAATATTTATACAAAAATTTATATGTCCCAAAATCTTAATCTCACCCTAAAAAATGTATTCTGGTAATTCCACTTCAATACTGTAATTATCATTGTTAAAGATAAAAAGTTGGCAGAAGTTTAGAAAAAGAAAGAAAAATAGCAAATTTATACATTAAAAAAACCTGATTTTCATTTCTATTGTCATTTAGGATAATTTCCTTTATTTAAATTGGTTTGTTCTACCTTACTCATCATTCTGCCAAAAAAAAAATACAGATTATTTAAATTCCCACAAATAGTTTGAAATTTGCATATTTATGTTTATAATTAGAGATTCAAACTCTATATTTGATTCACATATCTTCACCTGCACTGAAATCATAGAAACATATCTAAGTGAACAAATTAAATCATTCACACCAGAACTATATGACTGACTCAAACAGTGCCTTTTTTTTTTTTTTTTTTTTTTTTTTAATTAGTAATTCTCAGGGTACCTGAGTGGCTCAGTTGGTTAAGCATCTGACTTTGGCTCAGGTCATGATCTCATGGTTTGTGAGTTGAGCCCTACATCAGTCTCTGTGCTGACAACTCAGAGCCTGAAGCCTGCTTCGGATTCTGTGTCTCCCTCTCTCTCTCTCTGCCCCTCCCATACTCACACTCTATCTCTCTCTTTCTCTCAAAAAAAAAAAAAAAGTTAATAAATAAATAAATAATTAGTGATTCTTATTTCAGTTTAGCCATATCTATAAATGTAATAATAAACATCAAAATTATTGTAGAGTGGAGTAATTTATGACATGACAATAAGAAATGTTTTCAACTCACTTCTCAGTGAAACTGATGGAAGCTAAAAAAAAAACAACAACAACCACTTAAAGTCCCTAACAATGGCAAAACAAATGTAGAATAAAATGAATTTTCCTTACAACTTGCAACCCATTGACAAGTACTTGAGATCTGCAGAGTGACCTTTCTCAAGGAGCTCAGCTGCTTCAGTGTTAATACTTTGCTAGAGGCAAAAGGCAAACTTAGCTTGACAGTAGCTAGACCTCTAGGATCCTGCAAGTTTTCTTTAATATACAAAAATGTCTTTGGAAACTTCATTTATCTTAACCCCCCAATATATGTATTGGCAAGCATCCTCCAAATTTATGGCCCACTGATACACATCTGAAAAGTCTCAAGACTGAGGTTTTACTAAACAGAGTAAAGGACCTTAGCTTAATAGCAACTAGCCCCTCAAGGTCCTGAAAACCTTGCTTCCAAATTCCTTAGAGATTTATACTATACCTAACCCTCCTCTCAACTTAAAAGTATTTACTCAGTTACTCCTCAGAACCCCATGCAGCTCCTTCTGTCCAGGGGTCCTGTCCCTGAGTGAATAAAACCACCTCGTTTGCACTGACGACATCTCAAAAATTATTTTTGACTATTCACTCCTAGACCCCAAAATATTTTACATCAGTCCTAAGGGTGAACAGCAAATGAAGAAATATCTGTTCATGAACATCTACGAAACTGTGTTAAGAAAGGCACAACTCTCCTAGGATTCAGCTTTGTGAACAGAAAGCTGAGGGCAGAATCAGAAATGATGATGTCTTTTTCCTCCCTGAAGGAAAGTCCTCCATCTGGGTGCCTGGAATAGAGGGAGCCCTGTGTTTTTGGCTGCAGCCTTCTGTTTTTGGCTACTTCATTGTGTTGGGAGATTGGTGAGGGAGAGCTCTTGATGCAACAAAACAAAACAAAAAACAATGATCAATGAAATTAAGGATTTCAATAAAGGATCAATGAAATGTGGCATCAAATAGAGAATATCGATAAAGAGATAAGAATTATAAAAAAGATTCAAATCAAATTATGCAGTTGAAAGTTACAATAAATGAAATAAAAATTCACTAGAAACACTAAACAGTAAATTTAAACTAAAGACCAAGTGCACTTCAAGACAGATTAAAAGAAACTATGCAAACCAAGGAAGAGAGGAGAGCCTGTGAGAAACTTGGGAAGCCATTCAGAACACCAGCCTGCATGTAATGGTGTTGCAGGATTTTTTTATATTAATACTCGGGATTCATTGTCTCGCTGCTTTGAAGAGGTGGGCACAAAATAAAATGAGCAGGGGGCAACAGCTTATTAGAGTATAAGATTAGAAAGAATAGTATGAAATCTCTCTTTACAGAGAGGGGTCATTCGAAAGTGAAGGCCTGTGACAAATGGCAAGAGACTTAGTTTGTTTTATAACATTTTGGCCAATCCCCCTTTCCCTTCCCCTTTGTTTCCTCTCCCTTGTTTCTTCTCAGGTTCTATCCTTATTGGCTAGGTAACTCTAAATGCCGAACCATTCCTTTTTGATTGGCTCACTTCCAATGCATGAGGGGTAGTCTATGGTCATACCATTCCTTGTGGGTCATATTATGGAATATTACTTATTTTTACTTAGGTCTTTTGTCAAATCTCTGAGGGAAACCTGATGGGGAGTAGGTGGTGTGTTACATTCTTAAGAGAAACCTTCAGCTCCAGGGAGTTTTCTATGGTCAGATGCCCCCAGCATTGTTTCAAAATGTGTGTGTTTTTTCCCCACCCAGACACCTCAAGCCTTAGCCTCTTCGTTGCTGCTTACTGAACCCTATCTTTCTCTATCTTAATGGGATTATCGGAAGGAAAGGAGAGAGCAGGGAGGAAAGAAACGCAAAGAAATATTGGCTGAAAACCCCCCAAATGTAGTGAAAAATGATAATCTACACATCCAGGAACCTCCACCTACTCCAGATAGTATAAGCACAGAGACAAACAGATATATTATAGCAAAACTGTTGAAAATCTAAGACGGGAAGAAAATTTAGAAAACTACAATTTTTTCTCAAAAGTCTTTTTGTCTTCAAAAAGAATCACAGGCATAGAAGTCAAAAGTTCTGAACTCAAGTTTGGATCTGCCATTTATTAGTCAGATGAGCTTTAGCAATTACTCATATCTCTGAGTCTCCAGTCTCCTTATGTTTTAGACAACAGAAAATTATTTTAAATTCAAAGATTTAATATATGTGAAAACTTTTTGAAAATAATAAATGTTGTAAGCAGATATAGAGAGATTTAAAAAAATTTTTTAATGTTTTATTTATTTTAGACGGAGACAGAGTGTGAGTGGGGAAAGGTCAGAGAGGAGACACAGAATCCAAAGCAGGCTCCAGGCTCTGAGCTCTCAGCACAGAGCCTGATGCGGGGCTCGAACTAATGAGCAGTGAGGTCATGACCTGAAACATCCAGACACCCCTATAATGCTTTTTTTCAAGTGATAATGTTGTGAGAGCTTAAGCTAAGTGACTAGATTATTCCAAGTCACCCTTTAGAATTGCTTCACTATATAAACCCAGCGTAATGGAGATAACAACGGGCAAAAATGGCTTTTTTTTTTGCATTGTATTGTAAAAACTATTATTCTTTTTTAAAAAAGACAGTTTGCACATCACTATAGGCAAAGAAAATATATTAGTAACAGTTGAACAAGCACTAGATCAATAAACTCTAAATCAAGCTTTTGAGGATTTATTGAGTATTTTAATATTACCAAGGCAATTACCAAACATGTCAGAAGCTTCTAAAAAGCTGTTCTTCTATTCACGTTGATCAATTTCTTTAGAAGAGGAGCATATCTGTTTCCTTTTGTATATAAAACTAGCAAGAAAAATAAGCATTTCTAAGTAAACGTACTTTATATTGATAATTTTTGAAATTGAATTGCTTTGAAATTGCTTTTATCTATAGAAGTGACTTGCTATGACTTATATTTAATATATATATGAAAACTTGTAATACAAATGAAATACATGAGGAAGACATGGATTCATGGACCTAGAAATCATGATTCTGTTTTAGCAAACTAACCAAATGCTTTGGGCACCTGGGTGGCTCACTTGGTTAAGACTCAGACTTTGGCTCAGGTTACGATCTTGCAGTTCATGAACTGGAGCCCTGCATCAGGCTCTGTGCTCACAGCTCAGGGCCTGGGGCCTATTTCAGAGTCTGTGTCTCCCTCTCTCTTTGCCTCTCCTCCACTTATGCTCTCTCTGCCACCAGAATGAATAAGAATTAAAAATCTAAAAAAAAAAAAAAAATGCTTACAGAGATGGTTTTAATTCTGATGGACACAAACATAATTTTAGAGAAATGATTGCAACTAGATTTCTTCAGATCCTACTATGATGAATGAGAAAAATTCACAAGCAGGAATGGGGTCGTGTCAGAAGCAAATGGGACTTTTATCTCGTTTATCAGTGAGAGTAAGAAAAATATCTGTAAGCCTCTCAAACTGACTTCCCCTTGCGTGACGTCCTTCTGATCAACCAGAACTGGAACCATGGCCAACTTTAGCTGCAACTCAGATGACAACATATTTAGTCCTATGTTTTTGCCTTAATATTTAAAGATTAGCAATTGAGATGTTGTGAATAGCTAGCTCTTGGATTATGTAACCAACAATGTCTAGCAAAAGTCCCATGAAAGAAGAAGCTATTCGGTAATTGCAAAGCATATATATAAAATTTAATTTATAATTAAATGTATAGTAAGATATAATATATTATATATAATAATTGAATATAATCATATTCATATCATATATAATATATGATAATTATATATAATTTAATTTATTCATGAAAAATAAATCTTAAATATCCTAATGAATGAGAAAAACTTTGAGCACATTTTTCTTTTTATTTGTTTGTTTTAAGTTTATTTATTTATTTTGAGAGAGTGTGCACAACTGGGGGAAGGGCAGAGATTGAAGGAGAGAGAGAGAATCCCAAGCAGGCTCCATACCTGCAGCACAGAGCTCAAACCCATGAGCCACAAGATCATGACCTGAGCCAAAATCAAAAGTCAGAAGCTCAACCAACTGAGTCATCCAGGTGTCCCTGGGCACATTTTTCAATTCACAACTAATTTGTGTATGAAACTCCTTTCAAAATTACCATTTTCCCAACAATATTAATTATGCTGCCACAAAGAAAATGTCTTAATTTGGTGCTAATCTACAAACAATATGTAACATAAATTCTATTCTACTGTAGGATTATTTCCAAGTAAAAGTTTAGACTAATATCCTTAATAAAAAGTTTCTGCCAGCAACTCAAAGATTATATAATAATATTATATAATAATATTTGTCTATTCACAAATATCCAGTTATCTCATTTTAAGAATATTTGCACTTTTCCACCTATGTAAACTGAAGCTTAATCATATGACATTTTTTGACCCATTGCTATGTGATTTGTAGTAGAATTCTTCCTAGGCCCAGTGAAGTGGGGTTTTCCCTCATTAGTTTTTACCAATGGAAAGGGAATAGAAGTGATGGACTAAACACCTAATCAAAAGTTGTAAGCGGCATCTCATAACCCTGTCTATTTCTCTTGTAATTTTTCTGAATAAATCCATGGAATGCAAATTAGTATTTCATATTTCATACTAGAAAAAAATTTAGATTAACATTTTAAATATTAAATAAGCCAGTGCTTAAAACTACAAGTGATTCTTATAAACAGTCACTAATCATCACTTGACTACAGTATATCATAGGGGAGGCATCCCCATCCAGTTGAACTCTGAGGAAATGTATCAGGATACTTTGTATAGATAGAATATGGCTGACAGGACCACAATGCCGTCCACACCAGCTCCCTTTCTCAGGGACATTTGAGACGTTCAAATTTTGGGTAAAAGAGTGGCAAAAGGAAGCTACTGTGTCTGTGGCTGAACGGTTCAAGATGGTATTTCTGGGAGTCAGTCTTAGGAAGTATTTCTCCCACATGTCCTATTGGTGGGAATTAAGTCTTGCTCCAAATGGCAGTTTGTTCTCATTATGGCCACAATGGAGGCAGAGAGCAAGCTGAGTAATCCTAGGACACAGTTAATGTTGCTGTATTTGAAGTATCATGATCCTAACTGAGGCATTGGCAGAAAACCTAGGAGTAAAGACACTTTACAAATATTGCCTTGTGATCTTAAAATGCAGGCTTATTTAGAGGGTAGAGCCTTTATCAGATGACCTCCTACATAATTAAATACCTTGAACTATTTTGATTCACTGAAGTCTGTACCTTCAAATTACCTCACATTCTTAACGCTTAGTTCTGTATAATTTAAGAACATCTGGAATGATGAGCTCTAAATTATTACGAGATTATTACTTTATTCCTTGGAAATATATACTCCTTGGTAAATGCTATTTAATTATTCCTCAGGTAACTGTATTAATTCATTTACTAATGTTAATAAATAGTAAAATTAAACTATACATGCTGCAATTTTTTTAAGTTGTAAATATTTAAAAATAAATCTAAATATTTATAAGAACACAGAAGGGAGAAAAGCAAACAAAAGATTGAAAGTAACAGTAGTAACAGAACCTTTTTAACTTTTTGATGAATTGATTAGATGCATGTAATATGCTCAAATGAACTGTATGTATTTGACAAAGATAATGCTGTGTAAAATCTTGGCTAACTGAAACTAAGTTTCTATAGCAAGTATAGTTATAAAAAGGTTCAATAAAAAGGATCTACCCAGAGCAGCAAGTACCCATTACAGAAATCACATGTATCAGAAAGAAATTACAAGAAGATTTTTCTTCTTAAGTTATTCAACTTAAGAAGTAATTTAAAGTAATATATATAAAACTACAGGTCCTTAATTTCATAGGAAAGGAATTGTCTGTGGCCTTCAGTAAAATTTCAAGGATGTTGATCAATGTAATAGTCTAATTCACTATGTGTCTCTTTTGTTTTTCATTTACATTTGAATGTGCAACATCTTAGATTCTTCTGTCAGTTCTTATGGAATTAGACAATTTTGCCTATGGAAGCATGATGATGATCATAAAAGTAACTGTTATAGCAAGTGTCTAACCTCAGAATTATATTCAATGAGATGCTTCTGCTTTATATCAATATTTATCAGGATTTTTTGATAGTTATGATGAGTTGCAAATTTTATTCAGCATTTTATTCTGAAAAATTCTTTGTTCCCCATTTATTCTAAAATGTGTCTAGGGAACAACATGCTGAAGATTAAGAATATAATATATTGGTTTGGGGAAGAGAGAAAGATCATAACAGGTCTCATTTGCAACAAAAGAAAATAATGTATGAAAGTTTGACTAAATGAATAACTAATGGTAATATATTCATTTTATAACAAGTAAATATAACACCACAATAGCAACTAGTCACCTGTGAACCATTATAAATTAGTTGGAACCATAAATCCAGTAACTTAATGGTTCTTCATCGATTTTACTTACTGATAGATTTTTAGCCTGACTATAATCTATTTAGTCATTGTCATGATTCATTATTCAAATAAAACAGTTTATATGATGTAAATGTTCTTTTACTACCTAAAAGTTGAAAATAGAAAGAAATTTTTGTTGCCTTATTAGGAAAAGTAATAGTACAAAATAGTATAAAGATAATCAATACATTTAAAATACATCATATATATCTAAATACTATTACTGCTAATGAGTATCTCTGGCAGCTTGGTTATTCTTTTATAATCACTGTCATTTGAGTGTAGAGTCTTTAAGGTATGAAAGCTCTGAAAATTAAAGTGAAAATTAATGTATCATGTATATAATAAACTAGTTCAGTAGTTTACTTTTTTGTTTTATCTTGTTTTCCCAAGACTAACTAGAATTCACCTTAGCTACAGACCCAGTTGATGATCTCAACGATAAATGTCACACCTCATTTTCATTCCTTATCTTTGGTATCATAGATCTACCCATCTCTCCAAAGAAAGCCAACAGCAACACAGTTTGCTATTTTCACAAATGTGGAATAAAATTGCTAAATGTTATTTATCTCTGGGTTGAAGTTTGAAGTTATGCTTTATGCAACAAAGCCATATTATTAAAGCACAAATAAACATTGGAAAACTGCTCATACACACACACAAACACAAAAAAACAAAACAAAAAAAACAGCAGTGCTGAGTTTCTATGTAAGGAGAGTATATACAGAAGATGTATTTACCATCACCTAAGGACCAAGTCAGAAAGGCCTTTGATTGGCCATATCAAGGGGCTTAGGCCTCATTTTTCAGGCAACGAGAGGCAATAGAAGACTTTTAAAGCACTGTAGTTAAAAACCAATCTAATCTTAAAAGATTACCCTGACATAGTAGTATAGATAAATAAGAGAGGACAGAGGATAGAGCCTATCTAGGGACAGAGATTAGAAATAATGCTGCTGGATATATTGAGTGAGAGAGTGTGAGATGATGAATTAAAGCATGAGGGGGTTGGGAGACAAGATTAAAGAAATACAGGGAGGAGATTTCACAGGACAAAGTAAATGAACAGATATGGTGATACAAGGAAGCAGCTGCCTCATCAGAAATCTGGCTGTTGCATTTTTGATTCCTGGTCATACATACTCTGTATCGTTGACATTCCTTTAGAGCAAGCAGAGATGAGGCAGAGAGCCACGTGTCAAATTCTTCACTGAATCAAAGAAGTGTTTGGAAATTAGTGCTATTAGAAAGTAAAAAAAATAGTAGTATAATGGGACAATTTTATCTTCTAGTGGAGGGATTTTTAAACAATGGAGAAATAAAACTGATTGGAAAATGCTGTAAAGGTTCAGAAGAATCTTTTTAGTATGCTTTTTTTCAGGATATGGGGACACAGGGCAGAATCCTCTATTTTTAAAGTGTAGTGAGAATTTCAAATAAGATAAATAACTGGAGAGTGTAAATAATCTAGGAAAACCTTAAGTATGTTAGGATATTTATTGACAATTGAATGTATTTGTTAAATGTATAAGTGAAATAATTAGACACAAATTCAGTAGATGGGCAACTGTGTATCGCAGGTGTACTCAACCAGGTCAATTTGGCCATCCATCGGATAATTGGCAATGTCTGGAGGTATTTATGGTTGTCACAGCTGAGGGCAAAGTATAGGGAATGTGCTAATAGCATCTAATAAGAGGCCAGGATGTTGATAAACATCCTACAGGGTATGGGGCATGACCCCCAACAAAGATATATCTGGCTTAAAATTCCAATACTGCCAAAATTGAGAAAACCTAGCCTAGGGATTAGTTTGGAAAACAGATGAAAATCAAGACAGGAAGAAGTGAACAGAGAGACTGAAGCAAAAGAGAACGGAATTAAAGTCAAAAGAATTATTCTTTTTGGTCTTTTTTCACTTCACCTTCAATCCTAATTTATATGATTTTCTGAGGCATAGGGGAAACCTGTGTGTTGTAAGTTTTTTTAACACATGCTTTAAAAATAATAATGCTTTATCCTAAAGTAGAGTGAACCTAACTCCCTACTTCTTAAGTATGGTACTTCCTTCCCAAGAATACACTGTAGAAAAAGGTTTCCTTGTCAAATATAAGTTGACCATATATGTGTGGATTTTGTTCTGGGCTCTCAATTCTGTTCTATTGGTCTGTGTGTCTCTTTTGATGCCATCACACTGTTTGGATTACTATACTTTTCAAATATGGTTTGAAATCAGGAAATATGATGCCTCTAGCTCTGTTCTTTCTTGGGATTGCTTTGGCTATTCAAGGTCTTTTGTAATTTCATACAAATTTTAGGATTATTTTTTCTATTTCTATAAGAAATGCTATTGGGATCTTACTAGAGATTGCATTGAGTCTACAGATTACTTTGGTTAGTATGCACACTTTAACAACATTAATTTTTCTAACCCAAGAATACAGAATTTCTTTCCATTTGTGTCTTCTTCAATTTCTTTAATCAGTTGTTTTCAGTGTACAGATCCATCACCTCCTTGGTTAAATTTATCCCTAAGTATTTTATTATTGTTTTAGATGCAATTGTAAATGAGATTTTTAAGTCTGTTTTTCAGACAGTTCATTTGTATGTATAGAAACATTGTTTTTGCATGTTGAATTTCACAATACCTTTTGTTGTTGTTGTTGTTTTAAATAATGGTCACTCCTCCAGGATAATCCACTCAACTTGAGAATAAAGGAAGAGAATGAACACATTCTGTTTTCACTCTTAACATGAACCTTATCATTTAATTTTCACAGCATTGATAACCCCATCAATGAGAAAGTTTAAGAATATTATATTTTTCAGATGAAGTTCGTAAATGTGGGTACAGAAATTTGGACTCCAATCTAAGAAGCCAATATTCTTTCCACTGCAATCATAATGTGTGTTAAAACACTTCTCAAACATAAGAAGTATGTTGCTAAATTAAAATGTTAGCAAAATTCTGGTATAGCTACTGAATGATAAGGAATTTGAAACAATTAATCCATCCTAGAGTAAATGGGGTTTCATCTTAAGGGTTAAGAATAGGTTTGAAAAATATTCTTAAGATCTTGGCTCAAAGCACAAGGGAGCTGCCCTTTTACAAAAGGGCAAATGGGACAAAAAGATATGGTTTTCTCTCCCATAGTATTTCCATCCCCAGGCTTCCCAATCTCCATTATGTTGATCATCTCAAAGCACAAAACTGATTTGAGGTTCTGAAGAGTCTTGTATTTGGCATTAACAATACTAAGATTCCACAACCCCATCAACACTTGCTTGCACACACACAAGTTTCCTGGAGAAACTCCTCATTTTTTCTACCTTGCCCCACTGTTATTTTAAATTAATTAATTATATTTTATTCTCAGATCCTGCTCTCAGTCCTTTATTACACACCCTAGGCAACTAATGTAATAGTTTTATGTACATCTTTTGGCTTCTATATGTTCTTGAAAAATATATGTTGTATTTTGAGCATGAAATTGAACTTATATAATGGGTATTGTGTTATGCGTCCCATTGTTTTTCTTGCTATTTTCATTAAAGCCTATGTGTCATATTTTGTATACAACTGGAATAACACATAATTGGTTGTGTTATAATAACTTCTGCATAATAATTTAAGGTTTGAAATCAGTACAATTTTCCTACAGATTGTCTTTTAACTTACTGTAAGTACAAATCATAGAATAGTGAACAACTGCACATGTGCCCATTTATGGTATTATGTTAGAATTTCTATGAAATACTACCCAGGAGTAGAATTTCTATTGAGTCAGTCCTAGCTGGGATATGCTCCTAATGTTACTTGATGGGTGCCAGAAGTTTGTTCCAAATTGAAATATAACTTGTAGGACCTGGGGTTACTTCTGATGCCCTATCCCCACACACATGGCCTTATCCAGATTTCTGACATTTTCAGGCTTAGAGGTAAAGGGATATCACATGGCTAGTTTAGTTATCACTTCCTTTATTATATTTAACATTTTAAGATTCCACTTCCATGAATTTCTGCATTTAACTTTGAAATAATTTTTACTGCTGTTACTGTCCTCTACTTTCTAATTGGTAAGCATTCCATTTAGATTACAGAATCTATTCCCTTGTCAGTTTTAGACAATATATATACTTTTTCCATATGTTCATGATGCACTTTATTAAATAAAAATTTTAAATCAATTAATTTTTGCTTATGGTTTTAACTGCTTTTTAAGAAATTTATTGAAGTATAAATTGTATACAGGAAAAATAATAGTCTTTTCAATAAGGGATATTGGGAAAAATGGAATCCCATATAGAAAAAATATGAGCCTCATACTTATACAAAAGTTAAATTAAAATGGATCATTTACCTAAATGTAAAATGGAAAACTATAAAATTTCAAGGAAAATATGCAGGAGAAAATCTGTGTAGCCTTCTGTTTGGTTATTCGTTTTTAGATACAACACAAAAAGTACTATCTATGAAAGAAAAAGTTGGTAAATGGGACTTTACTACAATTAAAAATATTTGCTCTGTAAAAGACACTGTTAAGAGAATCAAGAGAAACCATAGACTGGGAGAAGTATTTGGAAACCACATATCTGAAAAAAAAGTAATTGTATTCAGAAAATACAAAGAACTCTTTTTCTAAAGTTTATTTACTTATTTTGAGAGAGGAAAGATGGGACAGAGATAGAAGAAGAGAGAGTATCCTAAGCAGGTGGCCTGCTGTCAGTGCAGAGGCTGACATGGGGCTCCATCTGATTAACCATGAGATCATGACCTGGGACAAAATCAAGAGTGATGCTTAGCCTACTGAGCCACCCAGGCACACGTACAAGGAACTCTTACAATCAGCAATAAGAAAACAACCCAATTAAAAATTGGACAAAAAATCTGAATAGATATCTCATCAAAGAAACCTTACAAGTGGTGAATAAGTAAATGAAAACATGTTCAATATCGTAAGTCATTAGGGAAACTTAAATTAAAACAATGGCATACCACTAAACATCTATTATGATGGCTAAAATCCAAAAATTGACAAAACCAATTGCTGGTGAGAATTCATAGCAACAGGTCACTTTAGAAGACAGTTTGGCAGTGCTTATATACCTGAGGGTAATCTTACCATGTGATCGATCCAGGAACTGTACTCCTAGGTGATTGCCTTATTTGAAAACATGTCTACACTAAAACCTCCATGAGAATGCAGCTTTATTCATAATCACCAAAATCTGTAAGACACCTTAATGTCCTTTAACAGGTTAACTGATAAAACAAATTTGGTATATTCATACAGCAAACTGCTATTCAGCAATAAAAAGGAATTTACTAGCAATCTGTGCAACATCAGTAATGAATCTTAAATTCATTTGCTAAAAGAAAGATGCCAGTCTGAAAAGGCTACTTACTGTTTGATTCCAATTATATGACATACTGGAAAAAACAAAATAATGGAGATGAAAAAAATGATCATATAAATAAATAAATACCAGTGGTTGTCAAGGGAATGAGGTGGGGTGGTGAATAAATATGTTAATCACAGAGGATTTCTTAGGGTGATGAAACCA
Organism: Hyaena hyaena; assembly: GCF_003009895.1. NCBI lineage: Eukaryota > Metazoa > Chordata > Mammalia > Carnivora > Hyaenidae > Hyaena > Hyaena hyaena. The sequence goes on along the minus strand of NW_024082090.1, from coordinate 49,287 downwards.
ACTCAGTATGATCCACTATAGTAATGGATCCTTGACACTAGGCATTTATCAAAACAATAGGATTCACAGCACAAAGAGTGAACCAAAATTTTTAAAAGTCATTTGGGAGTTCAGGGAATCCCAAGGACCACTATAGGAACTCATCTCATGCTTCATTTAAGTCAATATCTCTACATCCTAAGAATAAAAACCTATATTTCTATCCAGTATCTTGTGTCATTTTCCTTCTGTCTAAGGACTTGTAAGGTAGATCTGCTGGTGATAATTCTTTCAGTTTTTATATGTCTGAAAAAGTCTTTTTTACCTTTGTTTTTGAAAGATATTTTTGCTGTTTAGAATTTGTTGCTGATAATTTTGTTTTGCTTTTCAGTACTTTAACTGTCTTCTGACTTGCATTGTTTTTGATGATAAATCTGTTGCCATCTTTATCTTTGTTCTCTGTGTATAATATGCCCTTATTCTCTAGATGCTTTAAGATTTTTCTTATCAGCAGTTTTAAACAATTTGATCATAATGTGCCTTGTGTAGTTAAATTCTTTTTTCTTGTGCTTGGGTTCATTGAGCTTCCTAGGATTTTGAGTTTATAATTTTCACCACTTTGGGGAATATTTCAACATTATTTCCCTAAACATTTTTTCTGCTCCTCCTTCTACTTTCTCTCTTCCAATTGCACATATATTACGTCAGTTAAAGTTTTCCAAAAGCTCACTAATACCCTGTATTTTTAAAAATTCTGGTTTTCTCTATATGTTTGTTTTGATAGTTTTGTTGTTATTTTTTCAAGTGAACTAACTCTTATGCTGTGATGTTATGTCAGCCATTAATTCTATCCAGTATATTTTCATTTCCTATACTGCAGTTTTCATCTCCAGAAATTGGATTTGGAACATCTTTTTTATCTTCTATGGCTCTACCTAACTCTTTGAACATATGGAATACAATATTGGGTTTAAATGTCCTTGTCTGCTGATTCTAACATTTGTTAGTTCTAGTTCTGGGCTGATTTTAGTTGCTTTGGGGCTAATTATGTTGCATTTTACTGCTGTTTTGCATATCGGGTAATCATACTTGGATGCCAGACAAATGGAATCTTAACCTTATTGTGTACTGTACTACTTCACATTCGTATAAATACTCATGAGCTTAGTTCTCTGTTGCAGAAAAGTTATTTGGAAAAAATTTTTTATTTGAGTCTTTTAAGACTTGTTAGTAAGGACCTGAACAGAATTTAGTTGAGGGTTAGTTATTTCCCACTACTGAAGCAAGATTTTTCTGAGTACTTAAATAAATTTGTCTATGAATTATAAGGTTTTTGAGTCTGGTATCAGTTTTTGCTAAAATATTTGGAAGAATTCATAAGAGAATCTGTCTTAATTTATTCAGTTTGTTATAACAAATATACCATAAACTATACGGCTTAAAAAGCAAACAATCCATTTTACAAAGATATGGAGGCTAGAAAGTCCAAAATTGAGTGCCAACACATTTGATGTTTACTAAGAGTCCACCTCCTGGTTCATAGGTGGCTTCTTCTCATTGTGTTCTCACATGGCACAAAGGTTGAGAGCTCTCTGTGGTCTCTGTTATAAGGGCACCAATCCCATTTGTGAGGTGCCCACTTTCATGACCTAATCACTTTCCAAAGGCCCCAATTCCTAATACCATCACTTTAGGGGTTGGGATTTCAACAAATAAATTTTGGAAGAACACAAACATTCAGTCGATAGCAGAACCCATCTAGGCCTATATTTTATTTTTAGTTTTGTTTTTGCAGAAAATTGTGCATTGAATTGTGAATTTAGTTTAGTTAAAATATATAAGACAATCATATTCTCTAGGTTTCTCACACACAATTATTAGCCAACTCTGATTTCACAGTAAAAAATCCCATAACACACAGTAAAGTGTAAGCCACTATGAGCAGAAGACAGCAGAAATATAATAAGATTTAGTTTTTTGGTTAATAGCAGAGTGAATAGTCAAAGCAGACTCACACAACTCATAGATTTTACCCAACACCTAAATTGACTAAGAACTCAACATAGGCAAGCACTAGGTACAAACAAAACTTCGTTTTGAAGGAACCTGAAACTTTCAGATGCAACTTCCAAAAAATTTCCCTTTCTCCTGTATACTGTGCTTTGATTTCGGATTAACAGGCCACTTTTGAATAATGTATGTGAAAAATTTTCTCTGGGGAATTCATTTGGTTTGGAGGCTCCTCTGCTTTATTTTCTCTTGATACATAGGTAAGTAATCTGACCATCCAGAATCCACAAATTCATAAATATATATTTTATTGATAATAAAAATACAGATTAAATGTACCCTGCTAATGTAACCTTCTAATACATAACACTGAACTGTTTTTAATATTCCTGGTCAAAGTCATTGACATTTCAGAAGGTATTCTGGTCCAGGCCATTCATTCCTTTAGCTATGCAAGTAGGGAAGGAGTGAGTGAGAGGACCACTATGACCCTTTTCTTCCTGAGTTGAATACAGACTTTAGATTTGGACTATAAAATACAATAACTCAGAGAATAATTTAACAATAATGTTGCCAGCTTGAACACAGGTCATAAATTTGAATACATATCTTACAATACCACAATTTCACTCTGTAAACAAGAGCATTCTCACATGTACAGAAGGTAATAGGCACAAGAGTATTAGAGAAAGATTGTTTGTAAATAGAAAAACTATATTATATAAGCCAGTGGAAAAAAAGAAAGGACAAAGTAAAAAGCTTAATAAACTTACTGTTCATCAAAATGAATATAGTTAAATACATTTTGACATATTCGTATGACTTAATACAACATAGAAGTAAAAGTGAATAAACTAAAAGTAAAAGTAAAAACTAGAAGTAAAAGTATAAACATGAATCTCACTAACATAATATTATGCAAACAGCAATTTGAAGAAAAATGCAACTGGTATATAAAATACATTCATATAAAAAATGCAACTTTGCAGAATGCATAGGGATATATATATATGTATAATTACTAAGAAATGCATATGAATTATAAACACCAAATCTGTTTCTTAGCTATTTCTGTTTGGTACAGAAGGAAATGTGTTCAGAAAGGGATAATAGAAGGGCTAAAGCATATTTGAAATAGTATTATTAAGAAAATAATGGACACATTTTCCTGGATTACAAATAATCCATACTTAAATTTCAAATGTTGTTACCATACATTTTATATAACTAAAAGAATAAAACCTTATCTGTGATGAGGTATAATTGTGAAAAAGCAAACACTGTGATGTTTCTCATTAAATTATAATAAATTATATGGAAAACAAAAATCCTATAATTGACTACCTCAAAATCATAAAGGAGTTTATAATCCAATGAGGACAAAGGATGGGGGAATTCACAAAAGTAAACAGATAAAGGATATCTGATGAACAGTATGCAGATTACAAAAATAAGGAGTATTTTTATTTATCTGGATGCATTAAGGAAATCAAAAGTGACAGCAAAAGCCTATGTTGGACATTTGCTTATACATTACCCTACATAGTGTAGACAGTATAAAAAAATAGGTTGGATGGAACAGAAATAATTCCCTTAGTTTTAGCTACATATAGATTTCATTGATTCCTTAATGAGGCTCCTTTTCAATTTGATAATATCCTTGGCCCCATGTCTCAATATTTCATTAACAAAATAGAAAATTATTATACATTGTTCTTCATCTATTGTGCAGAATCAACCATTCTCATCTAATTTTTAAATATCTTTACAAATTTAAGCAATCTCTTCCATAGTTTTTGGAAAAGATCTGAGCTACTGGATTAGGACTAAAACCTAAAGTCAAGGTGCTATGGTCAAGAGAGGGCAATCGAAGTAATCCAGTAAGCACTGATGCTTAAAACATCATTTTTCACACTTTAACAAGTGTCCCTCCAGTTAACAATTATTCTTATCTTTAAAAAGGTTTATGACCACAGGCATTTAGGAAATTTCAGTTAAATCATTTTAGTTTTCATATGCATATGAATTCTCAAAGCCTCTTATATGCTAATGTATCTTATGAATTGGTGAGTATAGAGTATGTCAGCAAGAGAATGTGTACTTCCCAAACCTATTTCATTATGGAAACTTTATTTGTATTAAACCCCTATAAACCTCTGAATTTTGTCTTCAAGCTTACTTTTGGGGCATCCGGGTGGCTCAGTCAGTTGAATGCCCACTCTTGATTTCAGCTCAAGTCATAATCCCAGGTTAATTGGATAGAATCTCACATGGGGTTCAGCACTGAGCTGAGCATAGAACCTACTTAAGATCTCTCTCTTGCCCTCTGCCCCTCTCCCCTGCTTGCTCTCTCTCTCTCAAAAACAAACAAACAATCAATAACTTATTTCTAACTGGATGTAGACATGCATAAACATACCAAATATCTTTTAAATTAATGAAATTACAAAATAATTGAACTTTATAGTCATTAAGATATTTATGTAAAATTATATGCCTCAGCTTTCACTAAAATCTAAAATCTTAAATCTTTCACTAAAATCTAAACACAGCTTACATGAATCTAACTTTTTTAACAAAATGAAGCATTTTATCTCTTTCAAAGAACTGAATGTTATTATTAGTTCTTTAGCTTTAAGGTTATCTTGAATTTGTAGAAAAATAAAAGGTATGAAGAGCTTTCTACTAACTAGAACAATGAAATAGACTACACTGAGAAAGAGCGTTCTCTGTTACTGAATCTTTTTCAAACAGTAGTTGAATGGTTCCCTCTAAGATACATAAAGAGTATTTCTGTATTGGGTAATCCCTAAGGTACATTCAATGTCTTGGTATTCACAGGTGACAAGAGGTCATAAAGAGATTGGATATTCACTTTCTTAATAAGTGTCTAAGTCAGGAAATGATCATAAGCCATTCAACCAGACAATTATTAAGTCTCCTCTTGAATGCCTGCAAAAATTTACTTCAGTGTTTGCTTTATATAGTAATGACATAAAACTTACATAGCCACAGGCCTTAGGTTACTTTAAATGTACTCTAATGCTAGAAATAGCTGTTTTGCTGTCACATAGAAAGATCTCAACCAGGACTAAATCATTCATGCTGAAGTTGCCCAAGTAAAAAATGCTTAGGTCTTCATAATAGATTCAGGAGCCTTTTTACATAATCTTTGAAAAAGTGTGTTTAAATTTCTGGAAAGATAATTGACTACCTCCATGATAGCAGCATATCTCATTTAGATGAACCAAGCTATAGAGAGTAGTATTGTTTAAAATTACCCTGGAGTGCAAAAGCTATTTCAGTAAACATAAAGTTACTAATTTTGAGAACTAACATTGAACACTGGTACAATCATGTGGATAAATGAGGCAAACATGAAAAAGCACAATTAAGGAAATAGTAAGAAAGGTAATAACTAATGATTTATGGTAAGTCAGTTGTAATATAATGAATTTTAGCATTATGACTAAATAAATGATGTTGAAAATAACAACAGAATTTGTTGGTATTCTTCCATTTATAAAATCGATTTTTTTAAATAAATAAGGTCCATTGTCTAGAGGCAGGCTCTTGTATGAACATGTCCTTACATATCCTTACCTAGCAAAGGAAGATTTACTAACATACCATACATGGGTTTATAGCAGGAAGAAATAGAAAAGGTGAAGTAGAATTGTAGCTGTCATTCAAACAGATTTAACCATCATCTCTACTCTCTAGAGATGATTACAGAGATAGTTTTCTTTTTCCTTATATCTATTTAGTCTGACTGCAGAGACCAAGAACTGCTAGCATATCCTGACTTCTTTCTGAAGAATGTATAATAAATTGTGGATGAAAGAAACAAAGTAATGTGGATAAAGGGAAGTGGAGAAAACAGGATACAAGCAGCACATGTGGTTCCTGTAGGGACTGAGAGGATAAAATACGATAAAATACGTGCAATAAATGCCTGATGGGGAGAAAACAGAATGGACAGGGTCAGGAAACTAACTCCAGTTAATCCTTTTATGTTAAACTCTCTAAAACTTACTTTTCACAATTTTAAAATTAAAGTGAGAGAGATTGCACAAATAAATTCTAAAGTATTTTCTTTTTTTAAAAAATCTTTTAGGTTTATTTTTATTTATTTTGAGAGAGAGATAGCAAACAGGGGAGGGGCAGAGACAGAGGGAGACAGAATCCCAAGTAGGATCCACACTGTCAACCCACAGCCCACTGTGGGGCTCTAACTCATGAACTGTGACCAGAGCCAAAGTGAAGAGTCAGACACTTGACTGAGCCACCCAGGTCCCCCTCTTTTTCAAAATTTTAAACTCTGTGTTCAAATTATTGCAGTCTTTATGTATGAGTGTGTGTGTGTGTGTGTGTGTGTGTGTGTGTGTGTGTGTGTTCTCTAGTGCTGAAATATTCCAAGAACTAAATATACTTAGGGTATTAAGGGTGCTGCGCCCAATTCTAAAGTGTGCAGGAGGCAGTTTCCCACATTAACTATTTCTCTGACACCAGCTGAATTCAATTCAATTCTAACACTATATACCTAGAGATAGCTTCAGACCCCACAGGTTAAGGGTTCAGTTCAGCAAGACTGTCCTCCTCCTCACACACACACTTCAGACACAGACACCAATCACAAGTTCAGTTTGTCACCTGCGTTTCTGACCTACTAGCTGTAGGTTGGAGATTCCAATAACCCCCTTCTTGTGTTAAATTAACTTGCTAGAGCAGCTCCCAGGACTCAGAGAAACACTTTACTCACTAGATTACAAGTTTATTTTCAAAGCATATAATCAGAAACAGCCAGATGGAAGAGATGCATAGGGTAAGGTACCAGAAAAGGGCGCATAGCTTCCACACTTTCTCCTAGTGAGATTCTCAAAGCATCTTAATGTGTTTACCAATTTGGAAGCTCTCAGAACCCTCTCTTTTTGTGTTTTTATGGAGGCTTCATTATATAGGCATGACTTCAAACTCCAGTCCCTCTCTCCTGTCTGGAAATCCTGGGGTGGGACTAAAAGTTCTAATGACTACCTTGGTTCCTTGACATACACTAGAATCTTGATAAATATTTCATTAAATAGGAAATTATGGTTTTTCCTAGGAAACTTGTAGTACAGGTAATCAGGCCAAGAAAAACCTCAAGACACTCCTGGGTAACAAAGAAACTTGGGCTTCCATGCTTTTTGTTTACAGAAATGTATCATAAAACAACCTGATAACATTCCAACTCAACCTGATGAAGAGATACATAAATGGATATAGTGTTTGCTAGCATTCAATCAAGGTTTAATATTAGGTAGTAGAAATATAAGTTAGATATTTTCTTTTGGTTTATTAATACTTTTTGTAGTTTCTACAAAGGCAAAAATTACCTTTTTCATTAAGAAGAAATTTATATTCTAATATGCTAAAAGATGGAAAATTATTTAATTATTTAATAGAATTTAAAATTTTAAAAAGAAAACATTGAATACCATAAAATGTGTTGCTACACTTTTTGATTGTCAGATATCTGGAATTGAGATAGTATTTGCTATTCGGGATATTGAGGATACTCAATAGTCCACATGTCACACACTACAGATTGTCCAGGTGGGAAAAAATATGTCCATATGGCAATATATCAATGCCTGTTTGATAGTATCTTTTACCCAAAGCCATTGGATTATTTTCTAAAGTATATGTGGAACATCATTTGCCAAGATTAGACATGACTGAGCAACATATGTCCTTTCTTCCAGGCTCACATTCCTTACTGCACAAATGACAGTTATATGAGTGAAAGAAAAACCAGTATGAGGAAAGGGAAAGCAAATGAGAAAAAAAAAAAAAGTATCCTTTTCTAAAACCTGGAACATAAGGAGCTAATTGGTACAATAACTTTCTTTCCACATTGGTAAATCTTAGGAACTAAAACACAAGTGATGATTATTTAAACCCTTGTAATACACAAAGAAGAAAGTACCCCAAAGTGGTGGAAATCCAAAGAAGAGAGATCATGGCACCAATGCAAAAGTATCCCACCTTTAGCACATGTATATCATGTCTCCCTTTTCTTTAAAGGAAGTAAGAAATTGGAAGAAATCCAACTCTCCAATCCATTGTTCTTTTTATTTCTCTTAAAGCTTTGGAATAAACCTATGTATTTTGTGTTTACTTGAATATTAACTATTTTCCCACTAAAATATAAACACCAGGAAGACAGAATATAACTTAAAATATAGTTAGTAATTACTTGTTGAGTAAACTCCATTTAATTAACAAGAATAACAAGAAGTTAATTAATAGCAAGTTTATAAAGTTCCTTATATATACCTACATAAATGAATGTGTGTATGTGTGTGAATGTGTGTATGTGTGTGTGTGTAAAAGATGACCCTCATAATTCAGCTTTTAAAATTGTCTATGATGATGGACTATGTAACCATTCTTTAATTTATCCTCTTCTGTACTGATACTGCAGCTGTAATCCTACTAGAACTCTATAAACCATAGGCCATATTTCTAAGCTCATGGCATAACAGCCATGTGCTAGCTTACTTGTTTCATGTGATATTCATGGTCATATTACTGAAAGATGAAGATAACTGTGAATCTTTATATGTGTAGGATACAAATCTCTCTTGTTCTTTGTCTCTTCCTGCTTTCAACTAATCAAAATAGGGAGGTATCACAAATCTGTGAAAGCTTTTTCTCTTCAGTCAATCTACAATCCTTTGCCACAGTGCTTTCATATTATAATAAAGATTTTTATGCTTTATTCTTAAAAATTTTGTTAGTTATCTTATTCTAGATTTCATTCAAATAAATATCATATGCAAACTATTCCCTTTCTTATTTTATGTTCACTGTTATAATCTATCTAAATTTTGCAAGGACTTTCAATACCTTAATATAGACAATGTTGCAATGAATATCATTGTTTATTCTTGTGCAACAGGAACATAAGAAATTCTACTCAAGAAGCCTTACATGAAAGCAGCAGAATTTCAATGTATTGTAAATCATAAGCATAAAACCATAAACTTACAATCTCCTCCTTGGGTAATCTAGGCCAGTAAAACACTATATGGACACATCTATATGCTTCACACCAGTAATTAACTTTGGGGAACTAAATAACTTATTGAATAAACTAACTTGGATATAACTAGTTGGATATTATACAATAAAAACACATCATGCTGAATTCTTTCTCTGATAAAATAATTATATATTTTATAATCTGGAAATGTTATCTAATTATAGATGACATATGAATGTCAAAGCTCAAAGAAGTTAAATTTCAACTAACTTTCTAAGCATTTTAAATTCAGTTCATTTCAGTAATTTTTCTACCATGCTTACCAAGGTTACTTTTTTTAATGTCTTATGTTAAAAATGTACTGTAAAACCAAGATACATATAGGATTATGATTTTCAGAGATAGCCATGTAAAAATCATTAAAATTAAATTAATAGTTTCATAATTTAAAAACTCAAGAAAAAAGGAACTCCAAAGAGATGCTTTATTAAAGAATTCTAGGGGCACCTGGGTGGCTCAGTTGGTTAAACATCCGACTTCGGCTCAGGTCATGATCTCATGGTTTCTGGGTTCGAGCCCCATATCGGGCTCTGTGCTTGACAGCTAGCTCAGAGCCTGGAGCCTGTCTTTGGGTTCTGGGTCGCCCTCTCTCTCTGACCCTCCCCTGCTCATGGTGTCTCTCTCTCTCAGAAATAAATAAAACTTAAAAAAAAAGAATTCTAATTAATTGGATGAATAGGCATAACAGTACGATTATACAGAGGCATTTGTATAATAACATTAATAACAAACAAAATTACTTTATACTATTAACAAATAACTCAATATGCTAACTTCAAAATTCAATTTAACCTATGTCCTCAATCTCTTATTTTCATTTAAAATAGAAAATTGATGAGTTTGGTATTTTGATATTTTCATTAATAAAAAATACAATAAACAAGATTAAGGACTTATTCAGTTAAATGTTTCAATTTTTTTATAATACTACATACCAAATTTAAGTTCAATCTAAACGTATATGTAAACTTTGGATGACTTATTATATAGGTGTTTTATCATAACTACTTTTGAGTAATCTCTGACCAAAGGCTTTGTGGACTAGATTTACACAGACTCAGCTAGCAGCACTTTTGTTCTTTAGTCTGTTTGAAGGAAGAATTTTGTTTTAGAGTAATATTAAATTATAATACCAGACTACATGCCTCAGTAGAATATTGATTCTTTTTTTTTTTTTTCCAAAACAAATAGTATTGACTTCTGGTTTTAGCTCTGACATGTAAAGACCTTGGAAGTCGTCATTCCCTCTTACAGCCAAGGAAAAGCTGAAGAGAACAAAAATCAATGAATTTAATTAGACTCATCTGGAATTCTGGTCACAGGATAAAGTCCAACCTGAAATCTGTAGAGACAGGAAAATACAGAGAAGCACAGGCTACATCAACCTACCAGGATCAGAAGTCACTAGAGCCATAAACTGGTAGAACTCCTTAAATGATAACTGGCAAATTGCTAGTGGCAGAGTGTAGATGAATATGAGAATAAGAAATTCCTGGGTTTCATATTTCATAATCTAGTGATCCCCACATTTTTATAGTTTTAATGTCCATGAAACCAACTAGGTTTTCATGATGAAGAGGCAAGAAATACTCTTGTGTTTCTAGTAAGAATAAGGGAGGATAACCATTTTGACATGTTATCCTTTTTAGAACAAAAGACTAGTCAGCAAGAGAACTGTGAGACTGCTCATCCACAATAAGTTATCTATGGAGGGAGGGAAATTAACCAACTACAGCCCCTCTAGCCTTTCTTTTATTTATTTATTTATTTGGTTTTTGTTTTGTTTTGTTTTGTTTTGTTTTTTGAGAGAGACAGCATGAGCAGGGGCAGGTCAGAGAGAGAGACACACACAGAGTCCAAAGACAGGCTCCAGGCTCTGAGCTAGCTGTCAGTACAGAGACTGTCGAACCCACAAACTGTGAGATCATGACCTGAACTGAAGTCGGACGCTTAACTGACTGAGCCACCCAGGCACCCCTCCTCTAGCCTTTCAGTCTCACCTAATTGAGAATAAGAAAAAGTTGCGAAATACTTGTAAGACCACCATGGACACATCCACTAAAAGAATGAAACAATCAGAGAACAATACTTCTCCAACATTTTACCATCATATCAACAGGGATTCAGTATAATGACATTGGATTATAGCTAAAAGAGCCACAAAGATCAGACCCTATTAAAGAAGGAATGTTAGGGAAACTCCAAAACACAGAAAGATTAAACAACAACAACAACAATAACAACAACAACAAAATACAAGGGCACTATAAGGAAATTGAAGCCTTTGACACCAAAAGCTACCGCAAGAATTAAACACAGTGCAACTTTTCGCAAGATTAACTAACATAAAGCCTCACATTGAAATGTCTCTCTACTTCAGTTACTATTACGTGACATTCTTGACTTTCAACAAAAAACTGCTAAGACCAGGAAATATAAAAACATACGTTCTGAAGAGATGAAATAAGAATCAAAATCAGATTCAGAAATAATAGAGATATTGGATTTATGAAACTTGGTATTTAAATAACTATGATTAACAGGCTAAGGGTGTTGGTGGAAAAGCAGACAACTTGCAAGAACAGATGGGTAACATAAGCTGAGAAATGGAAACTCAAAGAATCAAAAGAAAATACTGAAAATCAAAAACAGTGTGACAGAAATGGCAAATCCTTTTGATGAGCTCAATAGGAAACTATCAGTGAATTTTAAGACAGATAAATAGAAACTTCCCAAACTGAAATGTAAAGAGAAAAAATTATGAAAAAAATACAAGAATTGTGGATCAATATCAAAATGTTTAACTATATGTTACTGGAATACCAGAAGGCAAAGAAAAAAAAATAGTGGAGCTTTAGAAGTATTTGAAAAAATAATTGGAAGGAATTTTTCCAAAATTAATGGGAAACACCAAACCACAAAACAGGAAGTTAGCTCAGAGAACACTAAAAAGAATCAATAAAAAATCCTAATTACATGATTTACACTCCAATCTTTAGAAAATGAAACATAAAGAAAAAAATCTTGGAAACAATCAGAGAATAAAACATCTTACCCATAAAGAAACAAGAATAAGAATTATATTGATTAGTTAGAAGCTATGCGAGTAAGAAGACACTGAAGTGAAATATTATTGTTGAAAGAAAAAAAAACAAACCCAGGAGTGCCTCAGTGGCTCAGTCCATTGGGCATCCAGCTTCAGCTTAGGTCATGATCTCATGGTTCATGAGTTCGAGTCCGGCATTGGGCTCTATACTGACAGCTCAGAGCTTGGAGCCTCCTTTGGATTCTGTGTCTCCCACACTCTCTGTTCCTCCCTTGTTCATGCTCTGTCTCTCTTTCTCTCAAAATTAAATAAAAATAAAATAAAAATAAACAAAAATATCTAACCTGGAGTGATTAAACACTAAAATTATCATTCAAAAGTGAATGTCTCACTGACATAATGTCTCAGAGAAATAATAAAAGATAATTTGTCACAAGTAGACCTGCCCTGTAAGAAACATTAAAAAATTTTCTTCAGGAGGAAGGAAAGTTATATAAGTCAGAAACTCAGTAGACATAAAGGAAGAGCATTGGGAAGAATAAATGAAGGTAAAATAAAACATTTTTTATTCTTAATCATTTAATAGATAAGTTTTTGTTCAGAGTAATAGCAGTATGTATTGAGAGATTATAGCTCATCTATAGGTGAAAAAATTAAAGCAATGGTATACGGGACAGGAAGGAGAAATTAGTAATACTCTATTATAAGGTACATATACTACCCATAAAGCATTAGTATAATTTGAGAGTGGACTTAGATTAATTGTAAAGGTATATTCCAAATTCAAAGGTAACCACCAAAAATTTTTTAAATAATTATAATTGATATGGTAAGAGAAAATAGAAAATGGAATTGTATAAAATAGTCTATTAAAACCAAAAAAGCATAACAATAGGGGAAGATAAAAATCAAAAACAACAAATAGAAAACTATTATATGGGAGAGGAGGGGGCAAGATGGCAGAGAAGTAAGGAGCTCCGTACTTGCACTTGCGCCCGTACATCACACGGAAATGACCGGAAGCCATACAAAACCTGAGAGATTGGAGGAAAAAGGACACAGAATCCACTGAGAGATGCTTCTAACGTGAGTGTGAACTGGGGAAGATAAAATCGGGCCGGGATCGGAGACTCCAGGGTGAGAGGTGATCCCCCTCTACCCTATATGGGGAGTGAGAGGGGAAAAGGAGAGAGTCCGAAACAGAAAAACCTCCGATCGGGGGGAAAAACCTCCGCTCGGTGCATAGAAAGACCGTACTTGCCAAATACCTGCACACCAGGTCCCCTCGCGCCAACTGGTCCGGGGTGGTGGGGGGGTGGGTGCTAGCACACAAACTGCTTCTTTGTGCTGGCACCAGGTGGCTGGACTTCAGAGTGGTGGCGCGCCTGCCGCCATTGTAGCTCCCGGGCGGCTGGGGCCCCTAAAAGAGCTGCGCGGACACCAGGCGTCCGTGCGCCTGGCTGGCTGGAACTCTAGAGGGAAGGCAAAGAACTAAAAACTGGGAAATTTGCCTGTGAGTTCATGTTTCTGGTGACAAGCCATAGAGGGACCTGGTTTTCCTCACTCCAGTGGACTCGGGTTCAGAGCACCCTGCAGGCAAGCCCCCGCCCACGCTCACCAGCCCGACCCAGAGAAGGAAGCAGCGATTCTGACTACACCCCGAGGGCTCAGCAGGGGGCCTGGAATTGCCCCGAGGGGGTTGCCTGGGAAAATGTGTCTAAGGCAATTTCTGCAGGGCACATGGACTGGGATTTGGAGATTGGAACTGGCCTGGGTTGAAGAGCGCAACCAACTTCGGCTGCGCCCCTGGTACGGGGAGTTTACACGCCAAAAAGAGGGTGGTGCAGTGTTTGGTTCAAGAAGGGACTGGAGCACCGTCACTCTCCTCCCCACAACCGCCAAGGCAGAACTCCCGCCTGAGGCATTGGATCCCGGCACGCCCATCCCTGCTGAGGGCTGCCCTCCTCCCCCTCCTTTTTTTTTTTTCCCTTTTTCTTCTTCTTTCTCTTTTCTCTCTTTTTTCCCCAGAACACTGACCTGATTAACTCTGGTCGCCGGCTTGCTTAAACAATCACGAGTCCATTCTGTAAATGTAAATTCTACACGTACCGACATTTTCATCTCTTTATCTCAGGAGTAATTAGACTATATAGTTTCTCTGGATAATTCCAGCACCCTTCTCTCACCTATCCAACCATAATCTACCCCTTACCTCTTTGAAAAGAGCTTCTTATCCCTTTTGCCTGTTCATTCTATTTCCAATTGTGCCTCATCCCGCCCCGCCTTCTCTCTCTTTCTCTATACTCTTCAACCAGCACTGCATACCCACGGCTATTTAACTGTAGCTGGGAAATCCAATTATATGCTTTAAACCGTTCTTTGTCCATCGGTTTTCTTCTTTTTTCCTTTTCTTTTCCCCTTTTTGAACATTTTATGTACTTTATACTCCCTATTATTCGCCCTCCCCCCTCCACCTTTTCTCTTAACTTTTTTGCTTTCCCACTCGCTTTGCATGTAGGTTGGATTAGCCTGTGCGTTTGTCTGCTCCTGCTCCCTGTGTGTTTGTCTTTCTGTTTTCTTTTCCAGGGCTACCTCAAGAAACAAGCCAGAGTACACAAGGTGTAGAGTCCCAGATATCACTACGAATAGGAAAATAAAATAACCAAGGTCCCAACAAGAGAGACCAAGAGATACCATTCAAAAAACACTCTCTGAAATGATAGGCCCTGGACAGTCAAAGAGTCTTCTTGGATACAGCAACACTCACAGATACAGAGAGGATAACAGGTCTTTAAAACCAACAAGAGCCGGAAAGCTAACTAAAATGATGAAACGAAAGAGCTCTCCTCCAAAAAAACTACAAGAAAAATGACAGCTAATGAACTGCTCAAAACAGATATCAGCAGCATAACTGAACAAGATTTTACAATAATAATGGTAAAATTAATAGCTGGGCTTGAAAAAAACATAGGGGACATCTAAGAAACTACGGCTACAGACAGAATGGAAAATAAAAATAGGCA